>NC_089278.1:24176650-24300800 GCF_963678975.1 Dysidea avara
GTATAGACAGGTTAGTCACTATAGACTGTATAGACAGGTTAGTCACTATATAGACAGGTTAGTCACTATAGACTGTATAGACAGGTTAGTCACTATAGACGGTATAGACAGGTTAGTCACTATAGACCGTATAGACAGGTTAGTCACTATAGACTGTATAGACAGGTTAGTCACTATATAGACTGTATAGACAGGTTAGTCACTATAGACTGTATAGACAGGCTAGTCACTATATAGACTGTATAGACAGGTTAGTCACTATAGACTGTATAGACAGGTTAGTCACTATAGACCGTATAGACAGGTTAGTCACTATAGACCGTATAGACAGGTTAGTCACTATAGACTGTATAGACAGGTTAGTCACTATAGACTGTATAGACAGGTTATTCACTATAGACTGTATAGACAGGTTAGTCACTATAGACTGTATAGACAGGTTAGTCACTATATAGACGGTATAGACAGGTTAGTCACTATAGACCGTATAGACAGGTTAGTCACTATAGACTGTATAGACAGGTTAGTCACTATATAGACTGTATAGACAGGTTAGTCACTATAGACTGTATAGACAGGTTAGTCACTATAGACTGTATAGACAGGTAAGTCACTATATAGACTGTATAGACAGGTTAGTCACTATAGACTGTATAGACAGGTTAGTCACTATAGACTGTATAGACAGGTTAGTCACTATATAGACTGTATAGACAGGTTAGTCACTATAGACTGTATAGACAGGTTAGTCACTATAGACTGTATAGACAGGTAAGTCACTATATAGACTGTATAGACAGGTTAATCACTATAGACTGTATAGACAGGTTAGTCACTATAGACTGTATAGACAGGTAAGTCACTATATAGACTGTATAGACAGGTTAGTCACTATAGACTGTATAGACAGGTTAGTCACTATAGACTGTATAGACAGGTTAGTCACTATATAGACTGTATAGACAGGTAGTCACTATAGACTGTATAGACAGGTTAGTCACTATATAGACTGTATAGACAGGTTAGTCACTATAGACTGTATAGACAGGTTAGTCACTATAGACTGTATAGACAGGTTAGTCACTATATAGACTGTATAGACAGGTTAGTCACTATAGACTGTATAGACAGGTTAGTCACTATATAGACTGTATAGACAGGTTAGTCACTATAGACTGTATAGACAGGTTAGTCACTATAGACTGTATAGACAGGTAAGTCACTATATAGACTGTATAGACAGGTTAGTCACTATAGACTGTATAGACAGGTTAGTCACTATAAACTGTATAGACAGGTTAGTCACTATAGACTGTATAAACAGGTTAGTCACTATATAGACTGTATAGACAGGTTAGTCACTATATAGACTGTATAGACAGGTTAGTCACTATATAGACTGTATAGACAGGTTAGTCACTATATAGACTGTATAGACAGGTTAGTCACTATATAGACTGTATAGACAGGTTAGTCACTATAGACTGTATAGACAGGGTAGTCACTATATAGACTGTATAGACAGGTTAGTCACTATAGACTGTATAGACAGGTTAGTCACTATATAGACTGTATAGACAGGTTAGTCACTATATAGACTGTATAGACAGATTAGTCACTATAAACTGTATAGACAGGTTAGTCACTGTATAGACAGGTTAGTCACTATATAGACTGTATAGACAGGTTAGTCACTATAGACTGTATAGACAAGTTAGTCACTATATAGACTGTATAGACAGATTAATCACTATAGACTGTATAGACAGGTTAGTCACTATATAGACTGTATAGACAGGTTAGTCACTATAGACTGTATAGACAGGTTAGTCACTATATAGACTGTATAGACAGGTTAGTCACTATAGACTGTATAGACAGGTTAGTCACTATATAGACTGTATATAGACTGTATAGACAGGTTAGTCACTATATAGACTGTATAGACAGGTTAGTCACTATAGACTGTATAGACAGGTTAGTCACTATAGACTGTATAGACAGGTAAGTCACTATATAGACTGTATAGACAGGTTAGTCACTATAGACTGTATAGACAGGTTAGTCACTATAGACTGTATAGACAGGTTAGTCACTATATAGACTGTATAGACAGGTTAGTCACTATAGACTGTATAGACAGGTAAGTCACTATAGACTGTATAAACAGGTTAGTCACTATATAGACTGTATAGACAGGTTAGTCACTATATAGACTGTATAGACAGGTTAGTCACTATATAGACTGTATAGACAGGTTAGTCACTATAGACTGTATAGACAGGTTAGTCACTATAGACTGTATAGACAGGTAAGTCACTATATAGACTGTATAGACAGGTTAGTCACTATAGACTGTATAGACAGGTAAGTCACTATATAGACTGTATAGACAGGTTAGTCACTATAGACTGTATAGACAGGTTAGTCACTATAGACTGTATAGACAGGTTAGTCACTATATAGACTGTATAGACAGGTTAGTCACTATAGACTGTATAGACAGGTTAGTCACTATAGACTGTATAGACAGGTAAGTCACTATATAGACTGTATAGACAGGTTAGTAACTATAGACTGTATAGACAGGTTAGTCACTATAAACTGTATAGACAGGTTAGTCACTATAGACTGTATAAACAGGTTAGTCACTATATAGACTGTATAGACAGGTTAGTCACTATATAGACTGTATAGACAGGTTAGTCACTATATAGACTGTATAGACAGGTTAGTCACTATATAGACTGTATAGACAGGTTAGTCACTATATAGACTGTATAGACAGATTAGTCACTATAAACTGTATAGACAGGTTAGTCACTGTATAGACAGGTTAGTCACTATATAGACTGTATAGACAGGTTAGTCACTATAGACTGTATAGACAAGTTAGTCACTATATAGACTGTATAGACAGATTAATCACTATAGACTGTATAGACAAGTTAGTCACTATATAGACTGTATAGACAGGTTAGTCACTATAGACTGTATAGACAGGTTAGTCACTATATAGACTGTATATAGACTGTATAGACAGGTTAGTCACTATATTGACTGTATAGACAGGTTAGTCTCTATATAGACTGTATATAGACTTTATAGACAGGTTAGTCACTATATAGACTGTATAGACAGGTTAGTCACTATAGACTGTATAGACAGGTTAGTCACTATATAGACTGTATATAGACTGTATAGACAGGTTAGTCACTATAGACTGTATAGACAGGTTAGTCACTATATAGACTGTATAGACAGGTTAGTCACTATAGACTGTATAGACAGATTAGTCACTATAGTCTGTATAGACAGGTTAGTCACTATAGACTGTATAGACAGGTTAGCCACTGTAAACTGTATAGACAGGTTAGTCACTATAGACTACATAGACAGGTTAGTCACTATAGACTACATAGACAGGGTAGTCACTATAGACTGGTTGGTCACTATAGACTGTATAGACAGGTTAGTCACTATATAGACTGTATAGACAGATTAATCACTATAGACTACATAGACAGGTTAGTCACTATAGACTACATAGACAGGGTAGTCACTATAGACTGGTTGGTCACTATAGACTGTATAGACAGGTTAGTCACTATAGACTATATAGACAGGTTAGCCACTGTAGACTGTATAGACAGGTTAGTCACGATAGACTGTATAGACAGGTTAGTCACGATAGACTGTATAGACAGATTAGTCACCGTAGACTATATAGGCAGGTTAGTCACCGTAGACTATATAGACAGGTTAGTCACTGTAGACTGTATAGACAGGTTAGTCACTATAGACTATATAGACAGGTTAGTTACTATAGACTATATAGACAGGTTAGTCACGATAGACTGTATAGACAGATTAGTCACCGTAGACTATATAGGCAGGTTAGTCACCGTAGACTATATAGACAGGTTAGTCACTGTAGACTGTATAGACAGGTTAGTCACTATAGACTATATAGACAGGTTAGTTACTATAGACTATATAGACAGGTTAGTCACGATAGACTGTATAGACAGATTAGTCACTGTAGACTATATAGGCAGGTTAGTCACCGTAGACTATATAGACAGGTTAGTCACTGTAGACTGTATAGACAAGTTAGTCACTATAGACTATATAGACAGGTTAGTTACTATAGACTATATAGACAGGTTAGTCACTGTAGACTGTATAGACAGCTTAGTCACTATAGACTATATAGACAGGTTAGCCACTATAGACTGTATAGACAGGTTAGTCACTATAGACTACATAGACAGGTTAGTCACTATAGACTACATAGACAGGGTAGTCACTATAGACTGGTTGGTCACTATAGACTGTATAGACAGGTTAGTCACTATAGACTATATAGACAGGTTAGCCACTGTAGACTGTATAGACAGGTTAGTCACGATAGACTGTATAGACAGCTTAGTCGCTATAGACTACATAGACAGGTTAGCCACTGTAGACTGTATAGACAGGTTAGTCACGATGGACTGTATAGACAGGTTAGTCACGATAGACTGTATAGACAGATTAGTCACCGTAGACTATATAGGCCAGTTAGTCACCGTAGACTATATAGACAGGTTAGTCACCGTAGACTATATAGACAGGTTAGTCACTGTAGACTATACAGACAGGTTAGTCACTTTAGACTATATAGACAGGATAGTTACTGTAGACTATATAGACAGGTTAGTCACTGTAGACTATATAGACAGGTTAGTCACTATAGACTATATAGACAGGTTAGTCACTGTAGACTGTATAGACAGCTTAGTCACTATAGACTGTATAGACAGGTTAGTCACTATAGACTGTATAGACAGGTTAGTCACTATAGACTATATAGACAGGTTAGTCACTATAGACTATATAGACAGGTTAGTCACTGTAGACTGTATAGACAGCTTAGTCACTATAGACTGTATAGACAGGTTAGTCACTATAGACTGTATAGACAGGTTAGTCACTATAGACTATATAGACAGGTTAGTCACGATAGACTGTATAGACAGCTTAGTCACTATAGACTACATAGACAGGTTAGCCACTGTAGACTGTATAGACAGGTTAGTCACGATGGACTGTATAGACAGGTTAGTCACGATAGACTGTATAGACAGATTAGTCACCATAGACTATATAGGCCGGTTAGTCACCGTAGACTATATAGACAGGTTAGTCACCGTAGACTATATAGACAGGTTAGTCACTGTAGACTATACAGACAGGTTAGTCACTTTAGACTATATAGACAGGATAGTTACTGTAGACTATATAGACAGGTTAGTCACTGTAGACTATATAGACTGGTTAGTCACTATAGGCTATATAGACAGGTTAGTCACTGTAGACTGTATAGACAGCTTAGTCACTATAGACTGTATAGACAGGTTAGTCACTATAGACTGTATAGACAGGTTAGTCACTATAGACTATATAGACAGGTTAGTCACTATAGACTATATAGACAGGTTAGTCACTGTAGACTGTATAGACAGCTTAGTCACTATAGACTGTATAGACAGGTTAGTCACTATAGACTGTATAGACAGGTTAGTCACTATAGACTATATAGACAGGTTAGTCACTATAGACTATATAGACAGGTTAGTCACTGTAGACTGTATAGACAGGTTAGTCACTATAGACTGTATAGACAGGTTAGTCACTATAGACTATATAGACAGGTTAGTCACTATAGACTATATAGACAGGTTAGTCACTGTAGACTGTATAGACAGCTTAGTCACTATAGACTGTATAGACAGGTTAGTCACTATAGACTGTATAGACAGGTTAGTCACTATAGACTATATAGACAGGTTAGTCACTATAGACTGTATAGACAGGTTAGTCACTATAGACTGTATAGACAGATTAGTCACTGTAGACTATATAGACAGGTTAGTCAATATAGACTTTATAGACAGGTTAGTCACTATAGACTGTATAGACAGGTTAGTCAAGATAGACTCTATAGAGAGGCTATAGTCTCTATACACAAGGTGGTTAGAATTATTAGTATACTAGTAAAATCCCATTATCCGTGTTACGGATAACATCCTGTCTCTAATGGCTACTTGATGTAGCAGCTGCTACAAGAACTTGTTCAAGTACAACGGTAGTAAACAACTCTTTATAAGGCAATAATTCTTCCACTACAGCCTATCCAGCAACATTCCAAACTCTACTACGCCATTCGCGATGGGTGTGGTCACTCGCGAGCAAGTTAATTAACTTGTCAGACAGCTATCAACTTCGCGTACTACCAGCTCCAATTACCTTCTAGTGTCTCAAGTGTAACTCTCCAAGGCATAAATAGTTCATCTCTTAATGAACGGGTTGGTTTCTTGGAGCCGTTTTGTTTATGACGAATTGTAATGCAAACGCGACGAATTCTATTGCAAAACCGACGAATTCAATTGCAAAACCGACGAATTCAATTGCAAACGGGACGAATTCAATTGCAATACCGACGAATTCAATTGCAAACGGGACGAATTCAATTGCAAAGGCGACGAATTCAATTGCAAAAACCTGTAATCTCCCTACCCTTGAATCAAGACGTCAGTATCTTTCTATTTCTTTCCTCCATAATATTTATCACCAACGCAGGGGCGGATCCAGAGTTTGGAAAGAGGGAGGGCACCTTTCTGAAAAACAGTTGAAGACCAAAAAAAAAAAAAAGGTCACAGCAATAATAGCTAGTTATAGTTATCCTTTACCAACTATATCACGTCTGTTATGTAAAATAAAATCCTATTTATAACTTCATAGGTAAGCTACACTGCCTCATGAACATTGTGACTGCTTTATTAGAGTAATTGACTGCTCTATTAGAGTATCTCGATCTTGTGTGCAATTTCTTGAAGGGGGGGGGGGGGGGGGCATTTGCCCCAAATGCCTCATCCTGGATCCGACATTGCAACGTACATCCATCAAGTTTAATTGTCACTGTAAATTTAATTCAATTTCATCTACTAGAAGTCATCACTTGTCAATAAATCCACCACAGTCAACCATCAACTCTCGTCGTTATTCGTTCTTTGTTAACACTGTCTTTCTGTGGAATTCTGTACCATTAACCATCCTCAATGATCCAAATCCAAAATCCTTCCGGCATTCATTATACCATTATGTGTGTGTTAATTGATGTTTTTGTATTGTTGTGCAGTTTTGTAATTATTTGTTTGTTGTATATTTTTGTAGTTGTAGTGTTCTTTTTTGCTTGTACAGGCTTTGCCTTTTGTGTATGCCTTCCATTGTGGTAAATTTGATAATAATAATAATAATAATAATAATGTTTGAGAAAACTACAAGGCCAAAGCTTCGCACTCACCGGTAATAGAATCCAATTTGTATGAAGAGACAATCGTATAATGGGTGGGTGTTCTCATGGAGGTGATAGAAACGTACAACGATTCTATTTAACGCCGATAAAAACATATAGCACGTGACGCCCACTAGACAAGCGAACTCAGTACTGCTCATTTGTGTTTGAAATTGGGCGACAGCGACTATTTCGATTGGAAGACGAGTGGTTGCTACTCCTGCTTAAAAAACAACATGATTGGAAGTTGCTACTAATCGCTGGAGGTTAGTTTCGAGCGAGGGGTCCGCCACTCAGGATTATGATCGACGTGATTCGGAATCACCGCGTAATTCCAGTTGATTCCTAGATTCCGAACGTTGAATCCTCTCGATTCCTTTATTCCGTCTAATTCCAAAAGGGATTCCTATAATTCCATATGATTCTAATAATTCCGGCTGATTCCAAGGCTGATTCTGTAATTCCCAAGTTGATTCCACGATTCCCTAGAATGGATTCTGTACTATAGGCGAGCCAGAATGGTGACTATCACAGTGTATCACTTTAGCTACCTCTGCTGAACCTACTGGTGAGTATTGAAGTCACGTTAAGTTCCACCCGGCATGGACTCGAGCCGCTGCGAGCCGCTAGAAATTCGCTGGCCATAGCCTATTTACTTTATCATTACTGGGCAGGCAGCTCTATATTTCGGCGTCTGGCAAAAGTGTCAGTGGACACCGTCACAACACTAGTTAACCCTGATGAAAGACCTTAAACTGGATCACATCTTTCCTCACTGGACGTACACAGAGTTTTGTGTGTGGTGGTTGCACTTCCACCCCCTGTGATGTTTTGAGTGGTGTCCCACAAGGTTCTGTACTAGGGCCTCTGCTATTTTTTACATACATAAATGATATCAATATGCTACTCGTACTACACAGCTATTTTCACAGCCACCAAGATGTAGAGTTTCTTTTACTCAAAAGCATTTTAGATCTCAAGCTGCCCACTGATGGAATGCAGTTCCTAACGACATGTTAACATCTCCAACTTTTCAGGATGATTTATTTTCTTATTTTTGTAAAATTTGTTGATGATTTTTATGTTTGTAAATTGTTTGCTTAATTGTTTTGTATGTGCTATGTGTATGTTGTAATTTTTTGTTCAGTCTGTGTGTGTGCAGTTGTAATTTATACGTGTATATGTATGCTATTTTTGTGTTTCCTCCTCAGTCAGGGAAGAACGGCATTGCCGACTGACTTGAGGCTAATTTAAAAATCAAATCAATCAATCAATCAAATCGATATCACTAACGAATTAAGTTCTATTTGTCGCTTATACGCTGATGACTGCATTCTATATAGGAGAATTGATAGTTTAACAGATGTTAAGGATTTGCATACAGATATTGGAGCTATGGGAGAAAAAGTGGAAAATGTCTTTCAATGTTGACAAATGCGTGGTTGTATCTATAACTCTTAAACGAAACCATATACGTATACTCCAGTTACCACCTTCATGGAGAACAACTTACTGTGGTTCAGTGTGCCAAGTACCTGGGAGTCTCAATTGATTCAAAATTATCTTTTAACCAACATGTGGACAATGTGTGCAAAAAGGAAAAGTCTGTATTAAGTTTTGTGAGGAGAAATTTTGCAAACTGCTCCTGTAAAATCAAAGAATCGACCTGTTTCTTACTTACGTCAAGCCCACAATGGAATATGCAGCTGCAGCATGGGCTCCTTAGAGCAGACAGTCAAAAAACAAACTTGAGTCTGTGCAAAGATGCACTTTGTAATGAATGATTAATATCAAACCAGCTGTGTATCAAACATGTTATCACGTCTTAACTCGAGCACCATTGAAACTCATTTCAAACATTTAAGGCTTCAGATGTTCCATAAAATTATTCATAGCATTGCGGATGTATCACTTCCTGATTATATAGCTCATAGATCAAGGTATACCAGAAGTAGTGAACTTAAATTTATACAGCCAGACACAGCTATTGATTCTTATAAATACAGTTTCTTTCCTGCTTCAATTTGATTGTGGAACACTCTACCTAGTGATATAAATTGTGACAATATAGATACTTTTAAGGAACTTCTGAAACATATTACATTGTAATTTATTTTTATAGCTTATATTTGTAGCCTCATGATTTTACATCTATATTGTAATATACCCACCCATATGAGTTCTGCAATAATTATAGTAAGAATGTATTGCAACTCATTAACAAGCTAGTTAGCTAAGGGTTAGTATAAGTCTCGTTGGGAACACCGGATCCGGGCCCCACTGAGAACTTGTAGGAGCTGTTATTGAAATTGTTAGATTACAGGATGTTCTGGAATCCGGGAAACCTCGATCCAACAGCCAGCCGACGGAGAATGAATTAGCTAGTATATAGTGGCTGTAGTTAGCTGCTTCTGCGACGGCTCGCACTCACTCGCGAAGACTTAAACCTCACTAGAAACGCACAGGAACACTCACTGTAATACACGTAGGCGTATACACAAAGTGTAAAACCAGGTGCAAAACAAGTGAGAGTTAGCGTCTTTAGCTTATGAGTGTGTTATACTGTGTTAAACGGTAATTTACGATATAATTTTCATAACATTTATTTCAAAATATTTCTAATTACAAAGTTGATTCCACTTCAGATTCCCATAATTCCATGATTCCTTGATTGATTCCAGTAATTCCTGAGGTCTTCGGCGTGATTCCGAATCGTGGCGGACCCCTCGGTTTCGAGGTTAAAACACTTTGATAGTCTTGTTTCTTTAGTCTCGCGTATTAAACTAGGCTACCTTCACTCATGTATGGGATGGGAGAAAGCCTCACCTGGCAGGCCATTGTGCGAAGAAGGTGCGGTTTCCAGCTGGTAAGTTTGTGTGATGATGCATAGCTCTCCACCTGAAGCCTCACATCTCCATGGTCGGATAATCACTGATTGTAATTACGTCCCTTATGTATATGTGCCAGTCAATTCCTCTAGAATTGTATTGTTGTGCATCTTTTTTACCTGCACACACTGTGTTGGCCATGCACTGTTTGTACATGCCCCACTAGTAGGTTGTCCCGTTGGTGATTGTACTTGGTTGTATTTGCCCTAGACCTAGTTATAGAACCAAGTAGTAAAGATAATACGAAATGCGGTTAAAATTACGTCATAAATTAATTAATAAATAATAATAATTAATAAATAATGTTCTCGAAAACTACGAAGGTCTAGAGACATGAACTAACCGGGGATAGATTCGCCTGTGAATGAAGGCACAAACGTATAATCGTCGCTCCTGTTCGTGCTGATGACTTGACCATACGTGTATTTCTATATAATACCCAGTACCACACCCTTGCTTAATTATTTACAGATTGCGGAAAGGATGCCAGTGCAGGAGAGATTAGCAATGCCTGTGCAAGAGAGCCAGAGGCTACTTTACGTGTAAACAAAAAGATTACAAGTAAGTTTTTATGTTTGTAACATCTCAAGTCTCCATGCCAGCTGCCAGTGGATTCATTCACGTAAATAAACAATACAAGAAAACATTAAAACATAGGCCACACTCTTTACAATACAGTTGCATATAAAATACAAGTAAACAATTTTGTCTTGTGCAGCTGGCATGGCGAACTTCCTTTGTGTTGGTGTCAGGCAATTCAATACGGGCTTAATCTTTTTGCCTTCACCTGGCTTAGCTACTAGGCTCTGGCTGGCTTGGCTGTCTTTCTTTATCTAGTTCATCTGGCTTGCATACTCCTACAGTATTGTGTAGCTATCTCCTGCAAGTTGTGTATGCATATGTCACCCATCACTGCCATTGCTACACCACTGATGAATCCTATGTAGCTCTAGTTGATGTTGATATACTGTGCTGTATATTGGCTAATAATTTTTATCTGGTGATGTTTCCTATAACGTATTGCTGCATACAATACTGCAATAATGTATAGTTCTCTCCTGTATGTTTTGTATACATATACTTTGTACACATCACTGTGCCACTACCACACCAATGATGTACTGGCACTTAACTACTGGTGGCCTTTAGTTACGATGCCACTATTGTGTTATATCTGTCACTACTGTGACATATTGAGTTGATTTGGGGATCGTGCCTTCACCACCTAATAGCCTCACCAGGGGGCTGTCATGTTGGTGTATGTACTTGGTTGTATGTGACGCGGTGCTAGTTATACAACCAAGTACTAAGAATAATACGAAATGTGGTTAAAATTACGTCGTAAATAATAAAAAATTAATAATTAATGTTTGAGAAAACTACGAGGCCTAGAGACATAAACTAACCGGGGATCGATTCGCCTGTGAACGAAGGCACAAACGTGTAATCGTTGTGCCCATTCGTGCTGATGACTTGACCATACGTGTAATTCTATATAACGCCCAGTACCACACCCTTGCTTAATTACAGATTGTGCGAAGGAGAAAATTAGCGAATGTCCATGAAGTGACTGCAGGAGAGCGAGAGGCCACTTTACATGTAAACAAGAAGATTACAAGTAAGTTTTTATGTTTGTAACATCTCAAGTCTCCATGCCAGCTGCCAGTCACATAAAATATGTAATTAATTAACAATACAAGAAAACATTAAAACACATGCCATGCTCTTTACAATATAAAATACAAGTAAACAATCTTGTCTTGTGCAGCTGGCATGGTGAACTTTCTTTGTGTTGGTGTCAGGCAATTCAATACATGCTTGATCTTTTTTGCCTTCACCTGGCTTAGCTACCGGCTAGGTTCTGGCTGGCTTGGCTGTCTTCCTTTATCTGGTTCATCTGGTTTGCATACCCCTACAGTATTATGTAGCTATCTCCTGCAAGTTGCGTATGCATAATTATAGTGTGTCACCCATCACTGTGCCATTGCTACACCACTGATGAACCTTATTTAGCTCTAGTTGATGTTGATACTTTACTGTATATTGGCTAATAATTTTTATCTGTTGGTGTTGCCTATAATGTATTGCTACATACAATACTGCAATAATGTATAGTTCTCTCCTGTATGTTTTGTATACATAATTACATATACTGTGTACACATCACTGTGCCATTACCACACCAATGATGTACTGGCACTTAGCTACTGGTGGCCTTTAGTTACGATGCCACTATTGTGTTGTATCTGTCACTATTGTGACATATTGAGTTGATTTGGGGATCATGCCTTCACCACCTAATAGCCTCACCAGGGGGCTGTCACGTTGGTGTATGTACTTGGTTGTATGTGACATGGTTCTAGTAATAATAATAATAATATTATTATCCACTCAAAAACAGCCAAGCTGTAAAAAAAGAGCGCCAATCATCATCATCATCGCGCCAATCATCATCATCATAATAAGTGTTATATGCTAGCAAAACTTGTGATACAACAGCCTGGAAATCATATCCCAGGCAAGATTTGATTTTTGAAAATGCAAAAAGAAGTGAAATCCACTCAAAAACAGCCAAGCTGTAAAAAAAGAGTGCAGCCCTCAAAAAAGCCTGGGTGAAAAAAGTTGTGAAATCAAAGGTGGCGGCCAAGAAATGGCTGCAATGATGTTTACTGCTAAAATAATTTAATAATTGCTGTGTGCATTGTTTAAATTTATTAACATTAACATCATTGCAGCCATTTCTTGGCCGCCACCTTTGATTTCACAACTTTTTTCACCCAGGCTTTTGAGGGCTGCACTTTTTTTACAGCTTGGCTGTTTTTGAGTGGATTTCACTTCTTTTTGCATTTTCAAAAATCAAATCTTGCCTGGGATATGATTTCCAGGCTGTTGTATCACAAGTTTTGCTAGCATATAACACTTATTATGATGATGATGATTGGCGCGAGTCAGTCATACTAGTCTGCTTGCAGACCACCTGGGGGCAAAACTAAGTTAATACTACAAGTATACCACTGCTCGATATGAAAATTGCTCTGATTTGATGAAATAGCTACTAGATTGAGCCTCAAAGTGTTGCAACAATAGTATGGCGCTAATGCTCTAATAAAGCGCATGTTTTTGCTTTTGCTGAAATCATCTAATAGAACACACATAGAATGTTCTAGAACAATCTAGATTTTCTATTGTAGATCAGTTTTACTTATTAAGCAAGAATTTTCATAGAAATTAAGTGAAGTGATCAGCCGAGATAGCAATGGTTTAGTGGTTAATGATGCAGGCGTTAGGTATGGAGGTCCTTGGTTCGAACTCTGGGCATGATTAGTTCATTTTCGACATTTTTTATGCACCTTTTTTTGCCCCCCAGTGACTGCTCTATTAGAGTATCTCGATCCCGCAATTTTACACTTGCTCGGTTTTGCTTTATAACTTTGTAGCTGTAAGTCTGTTGCTGCTCTAACCACCAAAAGGCACTCCTGCCTATGTACACACGAATTTTCAAGTTATTCCTCTACTCGGTTTACCCTGTAGCCGTGACAAAATTTCATCTTTTTTTACGTGAATAAACGCTCATAACTCCTTGGATATTAATCAGATTCATAGCAAACTTGGTACGCGAATGTACCTTAAACATCAAGAAATCTTGTGTAATTTGGTTCCACACATGTCGTCAAAAAAATCAGTCTTACCCTGATATTATGGTAGATGATGTTAAACTGCAAGTTGCTACCAAACAGAAATATTTGGGTCTTATGTTTGATTCAACATTGAGCTGGTCTGATCAGGTTTCACGTACATGTCAGAAGATGGCTTCCTACCTTTATTTGATTAATCATCACAGACATGTCCTTCTTGATTAAATCACTGATGGACTCATTAGTTGTGTCTCATGCAGTATGCACTGTCTGTATGGGGTCCATCTTTGAGTCAGAATCAGCTGCTACATCTACAACAACTTCAGAACCGTGCTGTGCGACTTGTGTTTTCCCTGAATAGGAGTGATCATATATCTGACTATTATCAAGAGTTACGTTGGTTTAAGGTTACCCAGCTCATTCAGTTTCGTTTAGCTTGTGTCATGTTCCATCAATATCATGCAGCCAGAGGAATCATGTTGGTACCACCAATAGAGTTTGGAAACCATACATCGTACAACACCAGAACTCCATCATATTTTGCGAATTCTAATCGAACCCGGTTATCTCAAACTCAGAAGTATGCTAGACATCAAGGTACTGTAATATGGAACAATCTGCCCCCTAGATTGAAGGAACCAATGTCTTTTACAAACTTTTATGATGCCACCAATACTTTTTTTGTCTTTTGAATGATTTTTGTAATTGTTGTATATAGTTTATGTACATGTGTGTTGTATTTTTTTGTATGTGCATTATTGTTCTGTTATTATGTATGTTTGGATTGTACTGTGTGTATTTTGCTTGTATGTATATGTTTATGCATGTGCTTGTATGTATGTCCCTCCAATGAGGAAGAGCGGCTGTGCCAATCATTGAGAGGTTAAACTTATCAATTAATCAATCAATCAATCCTTTATGCGCTCTTTACTTGTGCCAAATATCGATACAATGGAGTTACAAGATTGTGTTTTATAGCAGTTTTTGCAAAGTGTGCGAAAAGAAATTGAAGCCCCCGTAGCCCCCTACGGCGAAGAAAAAAAACGAAGAAATTAAAACAAAACTTTGGCCATTCATATCTCAGAAACGGCTAGGGAGATTTCCTTCAAATTTAGTATGTGGTGTGGCCTACCTGGCGGGCACCTCTGTAGTGAAACTAGTTCCAATCGGATAAGGGATCATGGAGCTACAAAGGTGTGAAAATCGCGTTTTCTTTCTTCCTGTAAATATACTCACGGTGTGGCGCGCCGGCTTCTTGGGCCACATGACACACTACCGTGTGTCTTGATATATGTAACCAGGCCTGTGAAAATAGGGCATGTGCATAAAAATTGCCTAGCTACTTTTCCCAACTTTGATGCATCATAAGTTTGTATTCCATTGTTGCTTGGCCATAAACTTTTTATCACGTATTACACATTTAGTTTGCTTTAAAATACAATTAACAGAATGAAAATATTCTATCCCAATACTGCGATATGAGATGTTATGTGGTAGGGTGTAGTTTGTGCCCACATTCCCTATTTTCGCAGGCCCGGTCACATATTAGAAATCATAGAGGTTTGCACCTTTTCTGACTCACCTTCATGGTGCCTTGGCAGTATTGGTTAGGTATAACCAAAGAATAGCTCACGCAAGCATATCCATTCCAGTGATGGAAATTTTCTCACTTTAGTCTGGACTCATAATAAAGTTCTCCAGTGCTATCGCCGTCAACAGATTACAAAGGACATGAGAAAAAATGAAAGAGATTTTCGAAAGAATCCATGGGAATATGCTCACAAAAAACTCCAACCTACAGATAACAGTGATCCCACCTTTGATTGTGTGACAGCTTCTTCTTACTTTACTAATATGTACTCCAATAGTACAGTACCATGTGGGGATTGCTTACCATCATGGGTCAGTGAGTCAATTCCTGATTGTGACTCTTCATTATTTAATGTTGAAATTATTACTTCATCATTAGTGAAATCTACTCTGCGACATTGTTCCATGAAATCTTCCCCAGGCATGGATGGAATTACGTATCATCACTTGGCTCATTTACCATCTAATCATCATTTTAAGGCCACACTTTTAAACAAGATATTGGATAAAGGTACAGCTCCCACTTGCTGGGGCCTAGCTCAAATCAAACTGATCTATAAGAATGGCTCTACAAATGACCCCTCAAATTTTTGCCCAATTGCTCTCACCTCAGTAGTGGGAAAGCTATTTCACAAAATCCTTAGTCACCGACTTAAAAGATATTTGAGAGCTAGTAACTATCTAGACACTAGCATCCAAAAAGGATTTGTCACTGGTTTACCTGGTGTATTTGAACATATTTACACTCTTTCTGCAATTCTACAAGATGCTACAACTTACAAGAAGCCATTAATGATGACTTTCCTTGACCTTAAAAATGCCTTTGGGTCAGTTTCTCACAGCCTGATTTTCAACATGCTACAGGCTATCAAGGTTCCATAATTTTTTGCTTGTTATGTGGAATCTTTTTATTCATCGCTGTCAGTCATTATTTCAACTAACACTTGGGAAACAGCTCCCATACCTTTTTGAAGAGAGGTGATACCTTATCCCCTGTTATACTCTTGTTGGCTCTGTTGAAGTTAGCAGAATCCTTGAATAATCCTCATGGTTACCAAATTCAGTTACCAATTGAGGGGACTGCATGAGGATCTTCCCCCTGTTGACTCTTTCATATATGTGAAATGGTCTGGATCTAGTGATGAACCACCTGGTTAGTATAGAGCTCGAATCGACTAGTATTTTGTGCAAGGAACCTGTAAGGTTGTGTATGATGAAGAAAGTGAGAATATTGTTTATGAAGTAGTTGACTTCAGGAATGTTGAATGGAAGCCCTGTCTAAAAAGAGCAAGGAAATTTGTGCCACTTCATGATAATCCAACTGTACGCAAGACCAACTGGAAGCAATCCCTTAAGTTTGCAAAAATCTCAGGAACATTCATTGAAAGGGTATGCCAATGATGTAACTTTAATCTCAACTGATTTTGATGCCCACACCTCAGTGTTACAAACACTTGATAATGATCTGGACCTATCTTTCAAGCCAGCTAAATGTGTTTCTTATCTGTTTGATGGTACTAAGATAATTTCTCACGGTATTTCTTTGTCAAATGGTGCTGGCAGATCCATTGTAGAAGGCAAGACCAAATTTTTGGATAAGCTTATTGATGTGTCATTAAGTGCTCCCAAAAGGGTTGCAGGAACACGGATGAAAACTCGCCTTACTAGTTTATTGTCTGCTACTGACTCTCTCCAGATTCGTGGAGAATGTAAACTTTGGATATACAGAAATTACATTATCTCCCTGCTACGCTTTAACCTCTGTGTATAGATGCAGTTCCCAACTCCACAATTGCAGAATTAGAATCAACTGCCACTCGATGTCTTAAGAAATGGTTAAATCTGCTGCGTAGTGCAACTCGAGTTCTTCTGTATTATCCCGGTATTTGCTGTCCAAATATTTCGCATATTTCCAGAGAAGCCAACTTAAGTTTACTATCCTGTGTTAGTGCTTCTGCTGATTCTCGACTTCAAGAGCTAGGACTACAGTTACAGCTAGGAAGTATTCCTTTGCAAATACAGAACACTGATTACTCTCTCCTAATAACTGCTTGTAAACAAATTTCCTCTCTCCCAACTGCTCGATCATTGTACATCAAAGCAAAGCAGTTATTGTCTAACAGTGTTAAGTCTAACTGTGAAGCTCATTTAAAGACACTAACAGTCCAATCCAAGTTCAGTGACTCTGCTAAATTAGAGAATTCGTGTAAGACCTGCAACAGACTGATGGCAGGATTCCACCCTGGACAGCTCTCATTTCTCCTGCGAGCTGCTTCTGACACATTACCAACTGAAGTTAACTTAAGACGATGGTGCATTCAGTCTGATGTGCGATGCACTTTGTGTGACTCTTCCAGGCCTACCACTGCCCATATCTTAGGTGGTTGCCCTGTGGCATTAACTCAATAGTGCTATACATATCGACATGACCAGGTTCTTCATCTTTTTGCCTGTAGACTTGTGGACATATATGTTTGTCAGTTATTCATGTATCCATGTATATGCTGACCTACCAGGATTGCGAGCTAGTGAAGGTCCTCAAGCAACTATACCATCAAACCTGTTGATCACTTCTTAGCTACAGACCAGATATCGTTGTTTACAATTCTGAAACATCTTCTGTAGCTTTACTGGAACTGACTTGTCCCTTGAACTGTGAACATCACATTGAAGCAGCTAGATCTAGGAAGCAAAATAAGACAAAGTACTTACAGCTACTTGCAGAATTTGATCGTTTGAGGATCGATAACTATTACGAAACAGTTGAAATTAGTGTTCTAGGACACTATCAGCCCAGTTGTATTCAGAATTTCAAGAGTTTTGTTGATTTCATCCACCCTTCAACCACCACCAAGTCTTCTATTCGACAGACTTTGACGATGCTGCTATAAGGCGAGCATATCCTGCACACAGAAAATTTTCTTGGCCAGGAATTGTAGTGAGTGGACAGCATAGTTTATGTGTAATAATGTAACAAATTTCTATTTTTGTATGTAGGTTTAGGTTTTTTTGTTTGTTTGTTTGTTTTTTTGTTTGTTTGTTTGTTTGTTTGTTTGTTTGCTAACCTTGTCATGCCCACACAGATCTCTTTTAAGAGTCTGGCTGTGGTCGCACGATACCGAGGGCTCATCATACTGTAATGTATTTACATGTTTCCTCATTAAAATGATTTAATAATGATGGTTCTCTCTCTCTTATGGACTAGTGCTATTCCGTAAAGGTGATTTTGGTCGCATAAAATGTCTCTAGGGTGATTTTTAAAGGCAGAATTTTGGGCGGCGCGCAAAAGTTTCACTGCAATCCCTACTTAAATGGTACTACCGTACCGTTTGATGCATGCATGCATGTATAGGTATAGCTTCCAATATGAATGATGAATGATTTATTTGTGGCCTGATGAAGCAATTTTATTTCTATATTACACTGATTGCCTTCATTAAAATTAATGTCACAAATATATACAGTTAAACAGCTATACACACCTATAGCTGCATTCATGGAGTTCTCTATCCCACTACATGCTATAAGCTGTCTGACTGTGAAACTAAGGTACAGAATACTATATATGTGCTACCCGCAATAGTTCTTTAAAAGGAAAGCAGTTGTCATAATTCAGTGCAATTCTAAATAAGAGCTGCAGTGTATATTTATACTGCAGTTTAGATCTCTTCTCTGTAACAAAGTCATGTACATTAAGGCCATTCCTATTTTTGCTCAGATTTATTTTACAACAAAATGGGTCAGTTGGTAGGCAAAAAAAAAAATGCAGTTAGTTAACTATTGATTTTTAAAACGGATAAACATAACTAGTAGTTCAATGAGCACTGCACTGATACTATCATAGATTTTCTTCACCAATTATGCTGGTTTTACATTTACAGATAGCTAGCATTATATTTGAGATCAGAATTGTTCCAACTGACTGTTCTATTAGAGTATCTCGATCTTTTGCAGCAATTTTTAAGGTACCACGTGATCTAATATTTTTCTTTTCTTAATTAAAATCTGTGCAAAATTGGGTTAGTCGGGTCCAAGCAACAACTTTTCAAATAGGTATGGCTTAAGGTTAGCGACTGTGGAACAAAATTTTTAATTTAATTTTAATTTTTGTTATACAAGACTCAAATATGAGTGTAGTGCATATCAAGTTAACATACACTTAATAAGTTAATGAATGAATGTAAGTTAGGAGAATTAACTGTTTCTTCAGACAGAGAGTTCCATAGTCGAATAGCTGTGGGTAAGAAGGAGTGATAGTAGGTGTTTCTTTTAGCAGGAATAGTCATAAATCTCATTTGATGACCTCTTGTCCTGGTAAAGCTTCTATGAAGATAATTGGAAAAGTCAGCTGAAACAATATTGTTGATGATTTTGTAGAACATGATAATGGTAGACTTAGTTCTTCTGTGTTCAAGGGATTCCCATTTTAAGCAGATGGGCATGTTAGGTACGCTCGAATATCTATAATAATCATTAAAAACAAATCTAGCAGGCTTACGTTGTACCTTTTCAATCTTGTACATGTTAGATTGTATGAATGGTGACCAAACAACAGAGGCGTACTCCAACACCGGTCTAACATATGTAAAATAAGCTAAAGATTTGACACGAAGTGAACACTGACTAAGGTTTCTTTGTAAAAAAGCTAGAATGGAATTTGCTTTACAAGTGATAATGTCAATATGTTTAGACCAAGAGATATTTTGACTTATTGTAACTCCTAAATATTTTGCTGAGGTAACTTCGCAAATGAGGTAGTCCCTGATATTGTACGTAGTTGATAAGGGTTGTTTTTTGCTAGTTATAACTAGGTATTCGCATTTGTTGAGGTTGAGAGACATAAGCCAGGTTGCAGCCCAGCTGACTAGTTTATTTAAGTCTTCTTGCAATATTGAAGCATCTTCACTTGTAAGGATAGCTCTGTAAATTATTACATCATCAGCATACAAACGAATCTTGGAGGATATACAGATAGGTAGGTCATTAATGTATATTATGAACAGGGGAGGACCCAGGACAGAGCCTTGAGGAACACCAGATAGCACACTGCAAGATGAGCTGTGCACATTTCCAAGAACAACTTGCTGCTTCCTGTCAAGCAGAAAATGTTTAATCCAACTAAATATTTGACCATTGATACCATAGTGGGATAATTTGGATAGTAAACGTTTATGAGATACTGTATCAAATGCCTTTGAGAAATCTAGCAAGAGGAGATCTGTTTGAATATTAGCATTAAGATTAGATGTGAGATCATTTATAGCTTCTAAAAGTTGAGTTTCACAGGAACGGTGTTTTCGGAAGCCATGCTGTTCTTTACAAATAATATTAAAAGTGTTTAGATGATTAGTTATCAATAAAGACAATATATGTTCAAATATTTTGCAACAAATGCATGTCAATGAAATGGGACGGTAGTTGGAGGGATCTGTACGGGAGCCCTTCTTAAAAACAGGTGTAATAAAAGCACTTTTCCAATCAAGTGGAAGTTTACCTTGGGTGAGGGAAGCATTTAATATCAATGCAAGGGCTGGTGCAATGTTAACAGAGGTCTCTTTTAGAAATCTAGCTGAAATGCCATCAGGACCAGAAGCTTTATGAGGGTTCTGTTCCTGTAAGAGATGAGAAATACCATCACAATCAATTTGGATAGGAGATATGCCTGGGTAGGAGGGGCCATCAAGAGAAGGAACTGATTCAACTTCAGAGTTGTCAATGGTGAAAACAGATGAAAATTGTTCATTTAGGATGTTGGCTTTGGCTAGATTATCTGTAAATAATTCGTTACGTTTTTCAAGTGATGGGAATTAAGGCAGGCTTGGTGTTGTTGTGTTGTGTATCAGCTGGTAACAGGTTTAAATTGTTGGGAGAATAATAGCGTGCTGACTGGACAGATACAAGGTAAGGTAAGGCGGGGCAATTCCATATATAATTTGCTTTCGCATTGATAACTTGTGATCAACACAACCAATTGCTACCAAACTTGGTTACAAATACCATGTGTTTATGTACTCTATGCATACCAAATTGTAAGAGATTTGGTATATCTGTAAGGGAGATATGGCACAAAATACCTGGAGGCATAAAAAACGTATGTGGGGCAATTTCGTAGATTTCTGCTGCAAGCTACGAATATCACCAATCCTAAGAAAACTTTTTTACCTTGGTATACGAAACATACTACAAAGCAAGGTTAGTCCTTAAAACAGTCACAGATACTCTACAGTGCTGCATTTTTTGCTTAATTGATCATGTTTCAATGCGCATGCAATCATTCAGTTGCGTTGGTTGCACCACAAATTAAGCTTGTTTTCGGAAATTGGTAGCCGCTAATTATTAAAACTAAGCAGGTAGAAGTATTACAATGGCACTAATGATTAAAAGAAACAACTTTGAGTGAGCTTTGGTATGAAATAAAATTTTTGCAGCAAAATTGTGCTGCACTGCTTCAATCAAACTGTGTTTTTGAATAAACCAGCAAAGCCAGAACCTAGCACTTTAGTGCAAATTAACCCCCATAGCCTAACATATCTTCACCACAAATGTTGACTGATTTGATAAAATGACCGTTGAAAAGTTACAGCCCAGCAAAGTTGAAATTACGAAATTGCCCCACCCTACCTTACAAGAAGACACACGTTACAGTACAAGATAACACAGAAACAACACTCTTAGCAACTGGCGCACCTGTAGGCACGTGCATAGTTTTGCTCACTAATGGCAATATTTTCTTGAACCAAAAATCAGGGCTGTCAAACAAGTTGTTAACACTTTGTATAAACGAACTACTAGTTTGGTTTCTTGTCTAGGTCCTGACGGGGCCATTTGTAAGAAATAATGTTTCTAGTGCTTGTGATATGATTAAAAATTAATTTTGTGACCACAGTGTCTTGTTTTAGGCCATATTTCAGCAACTATACACATTAGCTATTCACAAATCCTCTTGTCAGTCCCTCACAAGTGATGTTCTTCAAACCTTAGAATTGTTAGTAAGTTCTCATGATTCTTTATTGGTCTGATATTTGGTTCATAGCTTTCACTAATTGGCATGGGGACAACCCATGTTTCCATGACAACATTTGATTCCATGTCAATTAATGAGAAGTTAAGAATGCATAAATATTTGGTAACATTGGATTAAGAAAAATCAAAACCCTAAATCATGAAAAATGATTTATAGTGTACATGTGAGTTTGCAGTATCCCGTAACCTTAAGTATTGAACTCTAATACTTGTGTGCATGCTCAATGTTAATTGATTTGTATTCAAGAAACTTTTAGCCACTTGGGAGATTTTCACTGAAGAGGCCGGTTTTGCACTACTAGCTGAGTACCTGACTACTTGAGAGATTTATACTACTTGAGAAATTCTATGTATACTTAGACTGCTTGAGATATTTTATTCAAGGGATTTGTCAAAGGCTATCTTCCTTAGCACAGCCATTGTATGCCCTAGCTAACAAGGAAGGATGCACCATACCACTGGACAGCAGAATGTGAGTCTGCCTTTATCTACCTCAAGTCCTGTTTAATAACTGCACTAGTACTTGTATACCCAGACTTTGACAGGGATTTTGTACTGGAGACGGATGCAAGTATTTTGGGATTGGGAGCAATTCTATCACAAGTTCAAAATGATGGGAAGTTGCATCTCCTAGCATATGCTAGTCACTCGCTCTCAAAGTCTGAGCAGAATTATCCAGTTTAAAAATTGGAGATGTTGGCAGTAGTATGGGGAATCACCCACTTTCGGTATTACATATATGGACATCAAGTGACTGTCTACACAGGCCATGCTGTGGTAAAGGCAGTATTGGGGACCCCTAATCCCACACTCAAGCATGCTCGATGGTGGAGCAAGGTTCATGGTAGTGGTGTTGGAAGATTAGAGATTATACACAGAGCTGGGAAGGAAAACTGTCATGCTGATGCACTGTCCCGTCAGCCCAACTTATCTGAACCTGAGGAAGAGAATGGAGAACTAGAAGTACAAGTAGCCAAGATTGCCTCAAGCAGGATACCAGAAAATATTGTCGATATACTGAATGAACAGCCCACTGATGACACAACTAATTCTAATACTTTTAGTTCACAACAGTTAGCAGATCCTGAGCTGAATTCTATCATACTGTATATAAGAGATGGTGTGTTACCTGAGAATGGGCGGCAGACACAAGAAGTGATCACTTTAGCACAACGGTTTACCATGTCAGACAATATACTATACCGTTTGAATTCTAAACAAGAAGAAATACCACAGATCCCGGTTGTTGTGGCTGCTTTGGTGCATGCCTAGACTGTATGTTGTTGGGGATCAAGCCACCACTGGGATTTTTTTTTCTGCATTTTCCAACATTTTAGTTACATGTTTATGACTCCCTGTATTCACAGGC
Organism: Dysidea avara; assembly: GCF_963678975.1. Lineage (NCBI taxonomy): Eukaryota > Metazoa > Porifera > Demospongiae > Dictyoceratida > Dysideidae > Dysidea > Dysidea avara. The sequence goes on from NC_089278.1 coordinate 24,200,495, forward strand.
TTTAGCCTTCTCACAGGTCCCTAGTGGGATAGCATTCACAGATAATAGAGTCAAACCTATTGCCAGCAAAAAAACTTCAACACAAAGGAGGTTAAAGGTGAGTCCATGATGCGCTTTGTACGTACTGTGGTTGACGAAAACGCACATCTCGGGACAAAGTGATATTAAACAGTGAAGAAATCAAGCCCGTAGCCTAATCCATTGTCAAGTTATGCTTGGCAGTTAGTTAGTTATTGCTTAAAAGTCTGTTGAACAGGATTTTTGTTTAAAATTCCATTTAAAAGTTTTTGGAAGGGTTTGGGGTGGGGGCTTGGCTGTGCCTTACCAATCCTGCCAAGCTATTATGAAGGGAGAGTGGTTTTAGGGTGATGTTTTTGGATGGAGATGCCCAGTTCTTCATGATCCCTAATATACAATACTACCATACTGTATAACAAAATTATTAATAATATTTTCATGTGTTTACAGTGAGACTGGTACGAGGCTTATCATACAATCAGGGTAGAGTTGAGGTGTACTATAATGGTGAATGGGGTACAGTGTGTAATCATGGATGGGATAATACTGATGCTAGTGTGGTGTTGGTGTGTAGACCAGCATTGAAACCGGGTTGGGTCATCCGGGTCACATTTTCTCCGGGTCATCTGGGTCTGACTTGGTTTACAATTTATCCGGGTCTGACCCGGATTGGATCACGTGAGACACGAAATTGTTCGTTTGACAACGTGGAACTTATAAACGCTATCGCATAGCTCTTTCGTGAGCCACGCCCACTTATTGCATTGCCAACATATGCTCAGCCACGCCCATTTGTTAGTAAGTGCAGTATGTAGCACGAAACTATGGTGAGGGGTAGCTATTGTCAGTAGGTGAAGACCTTTTTTTTTTTTTTTTTTTGGTCTTTAACCTACAGCTAGGCTGAAGTTGCAATATTTACTCAACACGAATCGTTCAGCTCAAAATGTAGACTCATTCGCTCGCTCGCTCGAGACTAGCCGAAAACACGTCTCGGCTTTAATTAATCCGGGTCAGTGGGTCATCCGGGTCAGCAGTAGTGACCCGGTTTCAACGTTGATGTAGACAACTGGGATGGGGGTCATATGGTAGAGCTCTGCATCATTATCATGTTGAAAGAGGATCAGGATACATATTTTTATCAAATATCATGTGTTCATCAAGTGACCATACTCTGGCTGGCTGTGGTCATTATGGAGTAGGGATTACACATTATTATTGCAATCATTATTATGATACTGGAGTGATATGTGGATCTGCAAGATGTGGTGCTCATTTTGGTCAAGGAACTGGATCAATAGTACTTAATAATGTTAACTGTACTGGTAGTGAACCCAGCATGTTTGGATATGATCATAATTATGATGTAAATGACTGTGGACACCATAATGATGCTGGAGTAGTTTGTACTGGTGAACCTTTTAGAGGTAGGTATTGTAAGGGGTATTTGTGATTAAGTTTAGCAAAACCAGTCTTATAGCCTTTCCAGGTATCCAGGTTTTATAAATGACTTTCCCATGTCTTTAATGAGTCTAGAAATTTTGCCAGACTGTTGTACTACATGCTATGTATCCTGATATCTTATTCACAAGACAGTTTATGATTTGTCTAGTCATGCCAAATGAAGACTGGTCATGTCACGTTTATAGATTGAATTGGGGCTAAACTTGTTTTATAATTGTCACGTTGTAGTGTGTCATGCTGCCAAGAAGGCGCGGGCACACCACACTGTGGGTATATTGACAGGAAGAAAGAAACCATGATTTCACACATACGTAGCTCCATTTTCTTCAAAAGAAGATTTTATACTGCAAATGCCCTCCACCTTTACCACCCTACATGATTTTTTTCTTCTTTGGATTTTCACATACTCTGCAAAAGCGACTAAAACACAAATATGCAACTTTTTCACATTGGTATTTGGTGTACTTTGAGAATGTATCAGCTAGGGCAAATTTATGTACCAAGTTTGGTGCAAATCTGTTAAATATTCATAGAGCTGTGTACGATTTAAAATAAGAGCATTTTTTGTCACACCTACTAGGTAAACCACTTATGGGAATATTAAAATCAGTCAGTCTATTGGTCATATAGCTCAAACCTTTTGTGGCTTAACGAAATTGCAGTGACAGCTACAGACTTACAAGGAAAACATTAACCTAGTGTAAAATCATGGGGTCGAAAAGCTCTAATATATAGAACAGTTACCGAGAATTTTAAAAACTGCACAAAATGTTGGAAAGTCTGGGGTTCAAACTAGATACTAACTCCCACATCCTTCACCCAATGAACCACTGTTGTCAGCTTATTTCTACCTTAAAAATAAAAATTCTAGTTCAATAGTAAAAGTTTGTAATTCCACAGATTTACCAATGGAATATCTAGAACATTCTATGTGTGTTCTATTGAAAGTTCTCAAAAATGTGCACTATATTAGAGTATTACAAAAATAATGAAATGATTCTATTATACAAATACTATTGTGACTTCTGTCTTCCATAATCATCACTGTATCTGCAGATAAGAAGAGATGTGGGTAAAACAAGCCTCAAAACCAGTTTTATGGCAAAAAGAAGTTAAATCTACACAAAAAAGCCAAACTGTTAAATAAAGGTGGTGTTGAACAGTCACACAAGTGACTATATGACTAATAAATATAAATGTGTGTGAGTTAACTGTCAGGGTTCCAGGTGGATGATGATCTATGATGGTTGTGTTTATCTCCACACTTGCAAACCTGCAGATTACTATAACCGTTTCCTGCTTGCATGTATATGCTCTAGGGTTTGGAGGTATTTAGGTATTAGTAGTTAAAAAGGTACTTTTCAGATACCGAAGCGGTTTTCTAAAAATACCAAATACCGAATTTGATGTAGTAATTAATTTTTGGTGGTTTAGTGGTGACCATACGTACATGAAGTCAAGCCTCATACAACCTTGATGGCTGCAGGTTCGAAGCTACCTGGGTCCAGTCATGAATTTTTTCTCCTTTCTGCAACTTTTCAAACACACTTTATGTAGCTAAAGTCTTTGAGCAGGCTGTAGGACCAGGTGTCCTACAGACCTCCAGCACTTGTGCTGTAAAGCATTAATAAAAATAAAAAATAAATAAACCATGATTACGCTGTGGACAAGCACAGAGCTGTGAATGCATGTTGAAGTATTCACAATGGTTTTTACTTTTTGGGATACTTCAAAACTTATTTTGTGGCACAATATTATTGTTGTTTCTTTTTAAAAAAATGTGGGTATAAGTGCAAATCATAGCATACCCATGTTTAAAAGGTGTTTAGTGATACCGAGGTATTTTTCCTAATACCATACCGTTCTTCAAAAATGCAATACCGCCCATCCCTAATATGCTCTGTGTAGATTTTAAAGTAATCTGTCTGTATTTTTATTTACGTGTATGTAAACAGTTAGACTGACAGGAGGTAGTTCTTGCAATCAGGGTAGAATTGAGGTACATACTACAATGGTGAATGGGGTACAGTGTGTAATAGTGGATGGGATCATACTGATGCTAGTGTGGTGTGTAGACAACTGGGATGGGGGACATCTGGGAGATCTCTGAATTCTCGTTACTTTGAAGGAGGATCAGGATTTATATTTTTATCAAATGTCATGTGTACTACAAGTAATCAAAATCTAGCTGGCTGTTGTCATTATGGAGTAGGGATTACTTATAATTGTGATCACAATTCTGATGCTGGAGTGATATGTAATTATGATGGTATACACGAGGATTTGCTTTTGTCATGCAAAACGTGATAGTAATGTTTAATGTAGGTGAATGTCCATCATCGACAGCAAATATTGCAACAGTGACTACAGCCACTAAGCACTCAACTTCAGGTATTTCTGATTTTACATGTATATTCACAGCATATCCCCAGAATATGGAACAGTTAATAGTTTACTCTTCTAGTAGCTTTTCAGTAAACCCACACTTACTGATGTTTTATTGAGAGTTTAAAACTTAGTAAAACAATATGTTCCGTATACTAAAAGTTACTGGTATTTTACTATCAGTAACTGGGTACAACTACAGTAAAGCAACTCAACAAACTAGTAAACTAAGAACCTTTAAGCAGTGATTGTATGTAAAATCATGATGCTACTGTATATGAAGTCTGAATAATTGAGTTACATGTAAGCAAAAGTATTTTAATTGGGTTGGATGCTGTGTTTAGCCATAAGAAACGTGCAGAATCAATTACACAAAATCTGTAAGTGTCCTGTAGAATCAAAATGAGTGGCACCTGTAAATAAAGATGTCAATACAATAAATTTACACTATCCTTATTAGAATTGGAGATGAAAGCTAGGTAAAGGTATGGGACAGAGAGAGTTGACTTTTGTCGGAACCTCAAATGGCACATTGTACACTAGAGTTTATTGTTGTAGTGTAAAATGGTGATTGCAGGATGCGTCATAAAGCCTCTTGCCTTTCAACTGTATGTGGTCAGGGAGGCAGAGAGGCAGCCAGCAGGCAGGCAAGCCAAAATTTGGATTTAAGCGATTCTTTACAATTCAATACTTTCTGTAAGGGTTTTATTATATTGGTAGATTTGAGGTTAGATACAGTAAGACTCTTCTGTTAAAAGTATTTTTTTTAAATTGTTAATTTAAAATTGAAGTAGGGATCTATGCAATAAAAAGTAGTGAAACAAGATTATGAATGATGGTATTACAGTATATCTCAATGGAAAAATCCCTACTTTGGCATCGAGCAAAATTATAGCTAATGTGCCAAAGTAGGGACTTTCCCATCGAGATATACTGTAATACCATCATTCATAATCTTGTTTCACTACTTTTTATTGCATAGATCCCTACTTCATTTTTAAATTAACAATTTTTTAAACTACTAGTTTATTTAGTTTTTCGTTGTGTACCACAGCTAGCTAGTTACAGCTTAATAAAGTACGTACTGTGCCAAAATTGGAAGCACATAGGCCCTTAGTAGCATGCATAGCTTACCTTTGATCATAGTAGCAGTGGCACTCAGATCTATGACCTGTCTCAGTATGATGGTCCGCGTTCTATTCACCACAGCTGGAAGATGTTTGAATAAACAGGCCCTTTCAGTTGTCTGGAGCTTAGCCTCAATTAACAAGATGAGGTAATACAATTTCCACTCAAGTACTATCCAATCACATGAATTACTCGCTGATCTTAGTCGCCGGTCTGGCACTGAGTGGCTGAGTCAGTGTGTTCAGAGGAACAAGCCATCGAATATCAGTCCATCTCTAATCTCTTTGTCGATTGCAGTCCAGGCATTGGCAAAAGTCGAAGTGACAACTCAGCAGTCTTAAGTTTCACGTGCAACATTTGAAATTATAAGCTCCCCGCTCTTTCAGCAGCATAAGCGCTTTCTGAAATAATTTTGTGGTGTCTACAGAAATGTGTTGATACGGAAAATTAACGTCTCAGTATGGTTTCCATGCTTGAAGAAGAAGACAACCAACCTAATTGAAGATAAAAGGAAAGACAAGGCGCACAGTGTGTACACTCAAAAAGGCACATCCCACTGGTGAGTTTGTTGTTGTGGCATAAAATGGTGACCATGCGCTGCTTCATTTGGGCTCTAGGCTTGCAACTGTAGTCAAGCAGTGAGTAAGGCAGTAAGACTAAAATTGGAGTTTTTGGTGATTTTTTTAAATTGTATATCCAGCCACCTGTAAGTGTTTTGTTGTAGTTAATGCTATTTTATGTATTATATGGACTAGTACTATTCCGTAAAGGTGATATTTGCCATGTAAAACGTCTGTAGAATGATTTTTGAAGGTGGAATTTTGGGCAGCGCGCAAAACATTCACCACAATCCTTACTTAAACGGTACAACCGTACCGTTTGATACTTTTTTGTCACATAAAATACTTCTATAATGATTTTTAAAAGTGACATATTTTGGGGTGCCTTTTATTTGTGGGGATACCTACTATACAGTGAGTGCTATAGTGCTATGTGATAGTCATACTACCATATGCTATATAGTATTGCATCATGGCAATCGTTTTGGAGTAGTAGTAGCATAACATTCTATATACTGTATTGCACAAATGTCTTGTGTCATGTAGATGTGGGTTCATTGTTAACTCTACAAACTCCCAGTTATACAACAAGAATTACATGCAGCACACCCTCACCAACTTCGTCTCCTGGTAAAGGTACATACCTATGTGTACAAACAATGTATATTGTACAGATGAAGTAGAAACAGTTGTGGGGAATAAGAAATGATATTGCTATTTTCTGCTGTAAACATCAGTTTGAACTCACGTAGAAAATTCTAGGCAGTACTATAGACATTTGTTGGAGTATGTTTGTGTTACCCAACTATGTATTGCCACCAAAACATTGTGAGAAATGTTAAAAGGTAATTTCTTGTTGACATTTTGGTGGAAGCATTGCCATTTAATACCACTTACTGATAAACAGCAGGGGTAGCAAATGCACACAGGGTAGTCCAGATTTTGCCATACTACTTACCACTTTTGATTTAAGGGCTATATTGTGTATTATAAATCATCATGCTGCATTTACTTCAGCTGCAAGTGAGTTGATGTATATAAACATGCATATTTTGTATAGGATATTGCTGTTGTGATGAAGTGATTCAAACATATCAGAATTTTAGCATTACTTGGAATACTACTGTAATTGGCAACACTGTAGTTGCCAATTGTGAAGGAGATGGACTAAGTGGTACTATTAAGATCAAATTAATGTGAATGGTACATAGTTTCTTAATGTAGGAAATGTTACACGCACTTGTGGTACTGATAACCACTGGGAACCTGCTAAAATATACTGTGTACGTGACCAGTTTACATCACTCACAAATCAGGTGTCAAGAAATGTTTATTGCCACATTTTGTTCTAACAAGTATGTACATAGGTATCCAACTTTGCAGAATCAGTCAGCAATTTACATACTACTGAACAACTCAATAAAACTGAAAGTATTGTAGAAACCCACTAGCAAGTATAACATCACCTAATGAACAATCACTATATCCTCAAGAATTAAGTGCTACAGTGGATATTATTTCTACCATCAACAAGTTAGGATTTTATTTGCTATTGCGTGAGAGTATGGATGTATGTATGCATGTGACAATAGTGAGTATTGCTATTACCTTTCATCTGATATGTGATTGGGCCTGGCCATACAGGCACATACAATTTGCCAACTTTTTGGAAATTTTACGTCTTATAATTCCACTGTGCTATATATGGTCATGTAATTTCCTGTGTTTATCATGCAGTACAGTAGTGCTGTATAGTAGGGATCATGCAGAACTGCATGGGCTTTCCAGCCAAAAATATCACCCTAAAACCAGCCTCGATTTCCCTTCATCCCACTTCGTGGTATTGGTTAGGCACAGCCAAGCCCAAAAATGTCTTCAGATCAACCCCAAACCCTTCCAAAAAGTTTCTATGAAATTTTAAAACCTTTGTATTTAACGGAATTTTATTCTGACTAAATGATGCCTTCAGCCAAACATAACTTAACAATGGATATAGCTACAGGCTTGATTTCTTCACTGTTCAATGTCATTTCATCCCGAGATGTGCCTTTTCACCAACCGCAGTATGCACAATACACGTATTATGGACTTTCTTTGTCCCCAGTTCTTTTCACTGACAATGCAATGTGTTCATTTATTTGCGATAGCGCATTAGTAGCTTCCTATTAATAATTTATTTATTGTTTGTTTCTCATGTGTTTTAATTCAACTGACTGTTCCAGACAACGGGTGAATAAGAACTTGTTCTTAGCGAAGCAGAACAGACACATGCTGATTAGTCTCATTTGTTTGAGTCCAACTGACTGTTCCAGATGACGGGTGGATAAGAACTCATTCTTAACCAAGTAGAACAGAGGGACATGCTGTTTAGTTGGCATGGTTTAATCACTTTCGTTTCTTAAACAGGGCGTGCTGAGGGGAGTTTCCAGGGGTATCAGGAAATCCCTACTAAAATTTTCAGTAGCAAGCAAAGCCCAGACCATAGTGCTGTTGTTGATCCTCCCGGTTATACAAGATCGAGATACTCTTATAGAGCAGTCAGTGAAATACTCTAATAGAACAGTCACTGCATAACACTTAAAATTCTCTACAGTTGCTTATGAAACTTGCACCAGTCTGCAAGTATAAGAAAAAAATTAGGAATTTTAAACTAGAGTAGGGATCAACTAGAATGTAGTGCACCAATAAAAAGTACTGAAACAAGCTTGGAGCTAGTATATTATGACTGTAACACAAAAAGAAGTGAATATTCCTACTGTGTATTTTAATTACGGAAACTCCACAGCACTCTTGTGTTACAGTAATTTGTTGTCATAATATACTAACTCAAGCTTGTTTCAGCACTTTTTATTGGTGCACCATATTCTAGTTGATCCCTATTCTAGTTTATAATTCCTGATTTTTTCTTATACTTGTTTTTAATGGTAATTGGTGTAAGACTTACACGTTATGGTTTTCAGATGTTGCATTCCAGACTTCCAGCACTGATGACATGTTATGTGACAGGATGTAGTTTATACAGTACTCATATGCCTTTTTCATGGAACAGGTCAAATTTGCTTAATGACAAATATAATATTAATAAATTAGCTTCACATTTTGATATTGATTAAGTGGTGTACTATGAGTCTGTGATCTGGTTACTGTGATAGCTTTTTATGGTAACTGTTCTCGCATTACTTTGTATATGAGTTTACGTTAACCCTCTAACTGTCAGGTTTTCTGACTGAGCATACCATGGATCAAAAATGAGGATGTACTAGCCACTCTGTATGGATATTCACTTAGTCTTAGTGACTATATCAAAATACTCCCTATAGATTAAGGAACTTGATCAAGGTGTTTATGTTTACACAGCTTTAACCACAAAACTGTTATTAAACAATTACATCACAAAAAGATAACATTAGCTGTACACATGATTCAATTTCTACCAAACAAACTGAGAGTATTTAGTATTACTTCTAGTACTGTTCTAAGGCACTTACTAATAAAGTGATTCACATCAGGTCCAGTTTCTTCGAGTTTTCTACTGTCACACCCAATGTACATGTGTAAAGAAATGCACAGGCACCATGCTGTGTCTTGGAAAAGTACAGTGCAACTGTCTCTAGTGTCACAGATCATCTTCGTCTTGGTGACAGACAGAATTAACAACTTGAACCACTAGCTTCTTTCAGATGAGACATTTTCTATGATTATGTAACTCTTGCACAAGGGATCGATAACCGGGACCCCACATACTCTAGGCACGACAACAAGATAAGCGCACTGTATTATTAAATTCACAAACAAGCTGTAGCAAAGTCAAAATTGTACTCTGCACATAATTTGTTAAATCAATCTGCCATATGGCAGTTGTGGTGGTGAGAAGGTCAACTGACAGTAAATGTGTCTATATAGTTTTTAGCAGCACAGAAGAAATCATTGAACAATAATCTAATGTTAACTACTTCAGAAACTTATCACTTAGAGTATTCCACAATAATAGTCTGGTTTCATAGTTTCTGTTATACCACTCTTTGCAAAAACACTGCATTAACTGCATAATTCCCCTAAAGAGATATGGTCATATGAGAAGCTGTACAATTATTGTATCTATTGTATATTGTATAGTGTAACCAAAGAAGTTATTGGATTGAAACAGCCGAATGACGAAGTAAGTCAATGGAATTGTGACTTTGATTATGCATTTATATGTAATAGGAAGTAACTAAAGTTTTTGATAATGTATTGAGCCCATCTAATGAAGAAGGGTGGATGGAACTTCAACAGGTATTATTAATCATCTATACTATGAGTAATAGCAGAGATTCATATAGTATGAACTCTTGGTAATAAATCATAAATGTTCTCTGTTGTAGATATCAAGTGATGCTAGTCAAGAATTGGTTGTTACTGCTGAACAATTTGGTCAATTGTTAGCACAGACATTAAGCAAAGAAACTCCTGAAACCATCATACCCAAAGATAATATAGGCACTTCATGTAGTTGTATAGTAAATCAAGTCATGGTTACCAAACTGTAGTGATTAAAGCAGAAATAGCGACAACAGAGGATATAGAGAATTTGACCGCAGAAGGGAAGCCTTTGCAGTTCCCAGATGAGGATGATCTTAAAAAGATTAATAACAGTTTTAATGGATTACAAACTAAAATATCTATACCTAGTCAACTTCTAAAGGAAGCTTTAAATTCAACAAGTAAGCTACTGAATCTTGTATGAATATTACAGAAGGGTTACTAAACTGCATAGATGATACCAAACTACCAATAGTGAATACTGTGTTTAGAAGTCTTGCATCCTTATTGCCAAATATATCATCTACTGGGTTAGTGTACTATAATGGTTAGCTGTTGATTACTGTGTGGTATATAGTAATAGTGCTAATCCAGTCAGTGCTGTTATATCAAGCCAGCTATCTGATACACAAAGGTTTAATACATCCATTCCTGTGGTATTAACTTTTGATCTTAATAAGGTTTGGAGGAATTTGTAGAATCTGTGTAGCTAGCAATCTTTTGTCTGTTCAGGATAAGGGTATTAAAAATAATGCAACAATTGAACAGTCATGTGCTTACTGGGATTTTGATCTCAACACTAGTATATAGGTATGGTATATATGCAAGCACATAACCAATTGTTTACTATAATTATGCTGCTTATATGTTGACAGTAATAATGGTGGTCATGGAGGATGGTCAAGTGAAGGTGTTGAATTGATGGAAGAATTCTCCAGTGATGCATCTGTAGTGTGCCACAGTTACCATCTAACGAGTTTTGCTGTATTGGTATCCATTCATGAGCCAGAAAAAGTATGCTTTGCAATTATGTACATAAGAACTGTTGTAACGACTTGTGCAATAGGAAACAGAGGCTAAAGCACTTACTGCAGTATCATATGTGGGGTGCTCAATATCAATAGTTTGTCTTCTAATATCAGTTGTTATACTGAGTGTCTTCATGTACAAGTAAATATGTGATTATGTATATAGTAACACTTGATTACTGGTATTTATTAAGGAACTATCTTAAAGGAACTCATGTGTTTATTCATCTAAACCTGGTGTTGCACTTCTGCTGGGAAATTTTATATTTGTGTCTGGTGTGGATGCCGCCAAGGATAATAGGGTATGCTAAAGAATATTGATTTCTCATTTTTGTGCTACTGTCTATACGTACAGTTAATTTTGTAATAAGTTGTGATTACTATTATTCCATATAATGCACAACTTTATACTAGCACTAAAAATTAATTGTGATCCACGTAAAAACTAGTCATTTTTGCACATTGCTCGAATTCCGTTTTATTGCTTTTCTGTTACCTATTTCTACTTCAGTCTATACCCATGACTGAATTAGGGATTAAATGTCCACTAGTATATCTGCAGGTGTAAGTAACCTCCCTTGTTTTCTATTATCCCTAATTGAAATTAAAATTCCCAATTTTTCCTTATACTTTTTCAGTAACATTATTATGAATGGTGAGCCAATGCATACTACATCAGAAGAAAGTATGGTGCCAGAGTTGATGTTTTTGTCCGAACACACGCTATCAATCATTGACTCAAAAGTGAAGTGGCCATTATGCTTCACTAGCTATGTTCAGCCTGTTTCACAGCATTACAAATGAAGAACAGTAGGAGAAACACCTCTGCAATCAATCCAGTCACCATGGAAAACATGTTTATAATGTACTGTAGGTAAGCCATTATGCTACCACGAATCAACACATTGGGCTGTCAGCAAAAAGAAATGGGACACAAAGGAGGACAAAGGTAAGTCCATGATGCATGCATTGCACATACTGCAGTATACCAAAATACACCTGTCGGGCTGAAGTGAGTTTAAACATCAAAGCCTTAGCCATTATCGAGTTACGCTTGTCTGAAGGCATTAATAAGTCAGTCAGTCAGCACAAAATTCCACTAAATAAATAGTTTTAAAATTTTGTAGCAACTTATTGGAAGCATTTTCAGTCGCACTGAAGGCATTTTTGGGCTTGGTTATACCTAATCAATATTGCCAAGGCATCAGGAAGGTATTGTGAAGCTGGTCTGTGAGTTGCATTGTTTTTTCTGTTAATAACACAATGATGTGCTGGCATCATGGGCTGCACAACACACTACCATGTGTCTTGAACTGCTATTGACTATTGAACATCTTTACCATATTTCATAGCTAATATATACTGTGTAAAATAGAAACTGTGTGATTTTCAATTTATTAATCGATAGCTATCCATTACAATTAAACTAAGAGAACATTTGTATGAGTATGCATACTTGTAGAAACAAGCGTAGTTACATAACTACAATTGTCAATCTACTCACATACAGGGTGGTTGCATATTTGTAGCAGTTCTACTTCACTATTTCTTCACATCAGCTTTTTGTTGGATGCTTTGTGAAGGAGTGATACTCTACCTGATGTTGGTCATTGTCTTCAACAACAGATTTAACAACCGTCTATTTTTCTTTGCATTGGGATGGGGTATGAATACAATAATATAGTATAGTTGTGTTATAGTGTGGTTTACAGGTCCTGCTATACCAATAGTTGCTATATCTGTTGGAATAGCACATGATCAGTATGGTATCATGTACCACGGTAGTGGTACATAATAGGGATCAGGCAGAAATTTTTCAAAACACTCTAATAGAACGCACGCCAAAAGCAGCCTTCCGGGCTTTAGATTTTATTTCTAAAACATTCTAGACCTTTCTTTTGTGTTTACAACACTAGCCAACAAGTATTAAAAGTAAGGGAAATGGTTTTAGGTGTTTTTTAAAATTTTGAAAATGGTTAGATTCTCCATCTTCTTCTTTCTTTCTTCTTTCTTCTTTCTTTCTTGTTTCGCGCGCCTACAGCTCGTAGGAAGTAGATATCAGCCCTAAAAACGTATGGCGTATTTAAAAAACATTCGTACCCAGGTCTGTGTGGTATTAAAATCTTCCCTCTCTAATGCGATTGCGAGATATAGAGCAAGAATCACTCTTCGAGACGCCATTCGATCGAGAAGCCATACAGATGATAATATAGAATTGTTTAAAATTCCATTGCTTTAGCTCACAGGACTAAAATGCATCAAGTTGTATCACACTAAACATTAAACATAACTATTGTTCACTGAAACTCGGGTTTTAGACTTCCTTCATTACGAGACAGTGAAGGGGGTGTGGCCCGCACCTCGTCACTTAAACTATTACTGTACGCCTTTCGTGTATACTTTCTATTATATTCTTCAGCTGTTTACCAGCTAAGAGTCGACATAACAAGGCTTGTAAGCTATTGGAACACACTGGTAAATTTCGAATTGAAAAGGGGTGTGTCCCTTCCGTACGCGATTGAAAAATAAAAAGCGGGATACTCCGTATACTCAGCACTTTAATTGGAGTCGACCACGTTTTGTCAAGCGTGTGTTTTACTCGTGTTGAGATTTCGCACCGCTTCGTTGCAGTAAACGGTCACACTAGTGGATTTATCTACTCGTCAAAGGAAAGTGGTATTGTTTACTGTATTGTTAACTGTATTGTTAACTAATTGTTTATTAAACTTATTTATGTAATTGTTTATTGCCAGTTGATATTACAATGGGTTTCTTTATTAAACAATCATGTACTGTTGAACGTATATTTAAGAAGTAGTCCATGTGCATGGACATGAAAAAAATCATGAAACTAGTGGGGCAAAAAAATTATTAATTTTCAACAAGTAGAATAGGGATCAAAGTGAAAAAAACTGCGTAAACAAGAAGTAATAGGGATGATAATCCACAAAATTCTATGCATCATCAGTTCAAAGCAAGTTATTTGAATAGTGTACACTCAATTTGCGATTCCTATTTCAACTTGTGGTTAAATTTTGTTAAAATGTTGAAATAGGAATCGCAAATTGAGTGTACACTATTCAAATAACTTGCTTTGAACTGATGATGCATAGAATTTTGTGGATTATCATCCCTATTACTTCTTGTTTACGCAGTTTTTTTCACTTTGATCCCTATTCTACTTGTTGAAAATTAATAATTTTTTTGCCCCACTAGTTGATTAGTAAGTTCATAGAACACAAACAAATTGTATCAACTATTAACACCTGCAGCTGTTGGATATCTTCAGAAAAGGGTGCCATTGCAGCATTTCTTGTACCAATGGTAGCAATCATTTTGGTATGTTTGGTCATGTTATTCAAGTTTTATTCTTGGTAATTGTTACAGATCAACTGTGTGTTCCTTGGGTTTACATTGCGAGCCCTTTATGGTAGTAAAGGAGGTAAAAACATGACTGGTGAAGAAACTAACAAAATTAAAAATGGCAAAGTAATTAGCATCATAAGTTTCAGGAAAACATTAATTTACTATTGCACTTAGATACTTGATAAAAGCAACAATTTTGTTGTTGCCGATATTTGGACTCACTTGGTTAATCGGAATTATATCTGTTAATGCGGAGACAAGTGCATTTGCCTGGATATTTGCTATTCTAAATACACTACAGGTATCTGTTATGTAAAACAAGTAGTATGTAAAGCATTTGCTGTATACACAGGGAGCTTTTATTCTGTTTTTCCATGTGTTGAGAAATCAAGAGGTATTTGCATATTGTACTGGTAATGTAGTAGATGTTTAATACATGCAATACACAGGTGAAAAGTCGGTTGTTCAGTGTTATAGGAAGAGTATATAGACCTGTGAGTTTATCTCAATATTTGTTGTCCATGAAGCTATGCATGGCTTTTCTTTACTGTTTGTATATCAGGGTAGCAGATATAGTCACTCATCTCGTGTAAGTTATTTATTACAATGTTTAGTGGTTTGTATTATGATTTGTCCTGGCTTCTGCAGGCCCTTTCTACACGTACCACCCATTCTCTTAAAAAATGTACGTAAGTATAGTATGTGTAGTAGTAATAATAGTGAATGTTGTTTTGTTATGGTGCGTACTAGGACTAAGTTACAGGGGCGTAGCCAGACTTTTGATGATGCCAGGGCCTAATTATATATTTACTAGTATTTAAAAAATTGTTAAATTAAAAATGAAGTAGGGATCTATGCAATAAAAAGTATTGAAACTAGAGATGAATGATGGTATTACAACATAGCTCAGTGGGAAAGTCCCTACTTTGGCATTGAACAAAATAACTAATGTGCATGCCAAAGTAGGGACTTCCCACTGGGCTATGCTGTAATACCATCATTCATCTCTTGTTCCACTACTTTTTACTGTGTAAATCCCTACTTCATTTTTAAATTAAATACTAGTTTGTTTTGTTTTTATTATAACACAGCTAACTACAATGTAACTTGTGACTGTTGTATTAGAGTGACTGTTGTATTGCGTGGTCGCGAACCTATCATGAACAGGATTCCAATTGCGAACTTGCAGATATCTAGCTAGTGTATCTTCTTATAGTAGTGCTGGGACTGAAGTGCTTCTGAAATCCAGCTCTGAAATACTTCTGTGGCGTCTATATCTACTGCTGAAAGAAAGTGTTGATACAGAAAATTAATGCCTCGATATGGTTTCATTGGATGGAGAAGAAGACAAGCAGCCTGATTGAAGATAAAAGAAAAGAGAGGGCCTACCCCCAAAATGCACACCCCACTGGTGAGTTTGTTATTGTGATGTAAAATGGTGGCCGTATGCTGCTTCGTTTGGTCTCTAGCTTTGCAACTGTGGTCAGTGAGGCAGTAAGACTAAAATTCAAGTTTTGGCATTTTAAAAAAATTCTATATCCGGCCACCTGTAAGTGTTTTGTTATATTTAATGCTGTATTATATATTATATGGACTAGAACTATTCCATAAAGGTGATTTTCATTGAGTAAAGTGTCTCTAGGATTATTTTTAAAGGCAGAATTTTCAGGGCGATCCCTACTTAAACGGTACTACATTGTACTGTTTGATAGCAAGTCAACATACATACCTAGTGTGTGAAGCACAATAAACCTGGGGGGGGGGGGGGGTTGGGGGCAGGAAATTTTTGAAAATTGGACCCTCTACCCTCTGAAATTAAATCTAAGAGTGATTTCAGCAGGTATAACTATTAATATGGTGGCTGCTCTATTACAGTGACTGCTCTATTAGGGTATCTTGATCTTGAATTTTATGGCTTTCCAATAATACAGCCATTTCTTGTTATTTATGTAATTCAATGTTGTTTGTGTGTGGTGTAATGTTTGCTACTGTCTTGCCATATGCATGTATATTTAGTTTGTTGTTGTTTTTTTTGTATCACTCAAACAAGGAGAAACGGCATCTTGCCGATTGTTGTGAGCATAAAATAATAAATTTAATCAAATCAATCAAGCTAACTGAAAATAGACATGGGCTGTTTCTTGGAATTTGTTTAATCCATCACAATAGTATAGTGCCACTGTGTAAAGATTAACCATTTTATTGTAAGGTGTAAGTGCTGTACTGGTGTGTTTGTATCATCATTTCCATATCTGTCTATTTGCTCCATTGGTGAACAATACCATTTGTGGTTGATATATGCACTGGGATTTAATGGCTGGAATTTATGAAATCCTGATAAATTTATTTACAATATCACCTTGATTACATTTTTGTAAAAGTAAATAGCTATATGTATGTACGTATATGTCAATAAATTTTGGGGTTAAGATCAACCCAATATCTCTATGTGGCTAAAAATGATAACATACTCATGTTGGAGTATAAAGTAACTATATTAAATTATCTTAGATTTGTGAAACTCTTTTAAGCTACAGGTGGTTTTGCACTTATTTGTAATGAATCATTAAAACATCCACTGTGGAGCAATTTTTATTTTCAAGATGTTAACGTTTTCAGTTTGAATGGTGGTTGATGGTCACGTCTCTAATGCCACTCTCTATTGTCCTAGCTGCCTCACAAGTACAAGGCTGCAGATACCAAAGTTTTGCTTTATATGCATACTGTTTTGTAAGGGGAGCAACATACTTTAAAGTCATTTATTTTGTTGTATAGTTGTTTTGACCTAAAAGTTGTAGCCAATATAGTTTCAATAGATGTCTATTATTCACAATTCTTATGCTATATCAAGTATCCTCAAAACTTTAGCACCATAGCATCATAGAAAGAATAAAATTACTTAAATATTAAATTACATGTTATAGTATCATGGTACTGTATCAAGACATACAGTAGTGTGTTGTGCAGCCAAGAAGGTCCAATTTACAGGAAGAAAGAAAACGATATTTTCACACATGCATAACTCCATGGCCCCTTCTCCAAAGCACACTATTTTTGCATTATAGCTGTCCTCCAGTTAGGGTAAAATGCACAAATAATTAGATCACATTTGCACCAGCCATTTATGAGATATGGACATTCAAAATTTCGATTTATTTTTTAAAGCCATAGGGGTCTACAGGGGTTTTGATTTCTTTTGCACACTTTGTAAAAATTGTTGTAAAACACAAACATGTAACTCGAGTGCTGCAATTTTTAGCACAATTGGAGAGTGAATTATCGTTCTAAATTTGCTATGAATCTGTTTAATATCCACAAAGTTATGAACGTTTATTCACATAAAAGATCGAACCTTGCTCACAGCTACAGGGTACACTGAGCATGGGAATAACTTGTGTACATAGGCTGGTAATCATAGCAGTGCCTTTTAACGGTTTGAAAAACAATGGACCGGAATTGTGTTCTAAAGCACAACATTAAACTGTAAAATCACGTGATCAAGATACTCTAATAGAGCAGTCACCAAGGTGCACAAAGTGTTGAAAAAATTTACCAGGGTTCAAACCAGGGACCTCCATACCTAACATCCATATCCTTAACCACTGAACCACTGTTATCTTGGCTGTTTACCTCACTTAATTTCTACTTTATAAATGTGACCCAGTCTGAGAAAACCGGTCTTATCGCCCATGTCAGCAGATTCGATTTTTCACCCAGGACACAAAGCTACATGAATAAATTATTTAATTCCACAATAAAATTCAGCTAGACTTGAGTGGTCTGGTTTTGCTGGCTGCTTTTTCCAAGCCCAGTGGCAATCCGTACGTGCAGCGTGGGGCCTTAATGGAACTTTGGTCAGGTTAGGGATGACTGTATGTCGCTGTACAGCTCTGTGGTGTTGAACAAGTACCTCTGCTGTGGATTTCCTTTCATTTTAGCCAATTTTGAGACCTCAATGGCACCTTCCTTTTCAATTTATGAACACCATCTTGCCCGCCTTCCAGGGCACCCGCCTCCCACCCATTTTGCAGCTCGCCTGATACAGTCAACCTCGGTTTTAAAACTATCTAAAATGGCGGGAAACTTAGTTGTTAGCTATTTGAACAGTGGATGCTCTGGAAGGTAAGGAATTGGTGTAAAACGTGTGAAAATTTGGTACACATAGCTTCAACCATTGGCGAGCTACAACACGCTATAAAATATTTAAAACCGACATTTCTCGATACTTTTAAATAGATGATAAGCCCGGTTTTCCCAGACTGGGTCACAAATTTAGAGTTTAAATTTCCCTACATGCTGGAGTATTTGATGCTGCAACAAAATTCACCAGCACATCACTGCAAGCAAGTTACGAAACTTTTAACTTGGCATCAAAACACAACTGGTATACACAGGCCAAGTCATTGCCTTGTATCAATGCCACGAAACTTCCACAACCAGCTTTTCTAGAGTTTAGAATCACGGGTAAACTCTGTCAATGAATTTAAACAGTAGTACCACAAAGATTTCATTCATGAGTGCTTATAATCAGTGCTGTAAATTTTAAAGGCACTTATTTGAGATATTGTCTGTATAACTTTCAATTACCCTATTTCTAGATATACTAAAAGCACTTTATTGCCCTTTTTGACCTGAGCCCTTTAAATGTGTGCTCTATTAGAGTATTACAATAATTACTATTAACAAATACTTAATGAAAGTAATACAATACATTTACAAGTCTATCTTCAGTAATCATCATTGCATCTGTATATTTCAGAAAAAATGTGAGTAAAAACAAACCCCAAAGTCAGCCATAGGCTGGTTTTGAGGCCTCATAAGTTACAAAAATAAGTAAAATCCACACCAAAACAGCCAAACTGTAAAATCATGGTGTGGGCCTTAACAGGCTTAAAGTTGTGAATCAAAGATGGTGGCCAAGAAATGGCTGCAAAGATGTTTATGAAAATAAATTTTAATGATGGCTGTAGCTATATGCATTGTTAAAATTTAGCTAGTTTGTAATGCTATCAATGGTGGAGCATAATTGAAGACAAAGCATAATGACCACACAACTTTTTAGTGAATGATAGTTGGGGCATGCATTCAGTCATGCAGTATAATGTGTCTAGTGCCCTTGTTGTGGCATGTACTAGTTTACCAGCAATGAAATATGTAAACTAGCAAGTATAACAGAAATTTTACAAATCAAAAAGAGAGATCGTCTACAACTGCAACTATACTAGGGTCCCTACTTTATGCAGTCATAGCTATACTATACAGGCTGTATATTAGTGTAGTTGGAATTAAATGTGCAATAATATAACTGCAGCTGTAGATGACCTTCCTTGTTTCATTGCTTTTCATCCCTTATACTTCTTGTTTTACAGTGATATTTTGTAAATATCGAAGACCTCAATAATTACCATAATTATTTACTCGATTTGTGCTGCACCCTCGAATAGTACCGCACTAGCTATTCGAAGGTCTTTATTCTTGTTTCTGAAAATAATTTTAATTGTACCACACCCTCAAACAGTACCACACTATATTTTTGTAATTACTCTTTACTAGTGCTCTCATACCTTTAGTATTAATCTCCATCTCGATTTAAGGAGGGTATTATCCTAGTAAAACTTGAACCGCTGTCACATAATCAAAATTTTGGATATTAGTTAGTATATTGATCACATAGCACAAGTCGTGACATGGTTGTGCTACGAGGACTTGAGTGAAAGAAAGGTCCTGTATAGAATAAGTAAGTAGCAACATGTTGTGATTGTTTTATAAACCTATAATGCGGAATAGCTATAGTAGTGGCAGGTTTAAAATATTAGTAGCGCACCCTCGAATACCACAGTGCGGCACTATTTGAAGGGTTTTATCCTTATTTTTGGGGAAAAACATAATAGTACCCCTGGGGCACAAATCGATTAAATACGGTATTCACTCAATATTCTGTATCATACAGGATACATTATTGAATAGGGGCATAATTATTAAGTTTCATGCAGCCTCAAAAATTCAAGTTGAATACTTTGTAAAAATTCAGTTTCAGCTTTGCTGCAGCTTGCATAAATCAGTTTTTAATTAAGCACTTTAAAGTTCATATCTAGTCATTTCTGCTGCTGGTTGTATTTCCCTGGTACCACCCACAGCTTACATGTTGTAGAAAAAATTATTGTATTAATTATTTTTACTATGTGTTACTTATTTGTTTCTGGTTTAATTTTATATTACAGCTGCCCGGAATGATACATTTACTTTTAATCAGCTAGCCAGTCCAACATCATGCAATTCAGCTACATTTGGTGAAAAATACTTGACTACTACACTTGATAAAAATAAGCAAAAAAATCAAGTACCCAGTGAGCAAACCAATGGTAAGCAGTGATGCTAGCCTCTTAGTATTTTATACCTGTACATTTTTAACTTGTATGTGTGAAGATTATAAATGGACATATCAAGTGTCTATTGGTATACCACAGTACATACAATGCATGCATCTTACCTTGTCCTCCTTTGTGTCCCATTTTTTGCTGACAGCACAAAGTGTCAATTTGTAGTAGTGCATTATGATTTCATAATGGCTAGCTATCTTGGTTATTGTCCAGTGAACAGAGACACATCTTGTACTGTTCTTCACTTGAAACGCTGTGTAACAAGCTGAACCTACAGTAGCTGAAAATGAAGCATAATGGCCTCTTCACTTCTCAGTATTTGATGGTTGGAGAGCGTGTTCAGACACAAAATTAGATTTTATGGATGGGGCTGTCAAAACCTCAGAAACCCACCTAGATCCACCACTGTCTATGATCCCTGATCAAACCTAATTGCTTGTGATGACAGCATTGTAGTTTTCTCAGTGAAATATGTCATGTCCTGGTTGACAGCAAAACAATTAACTACACGATCTATAGAATGAATGAAGGTGTCTCACATATTAAAATTTTCAAGTTACACCCTTCCTTACTAGTATTATAACCTAGCATTTGTAATTCTTAATTTATTTGTGCACAGATGGAGATGAAAAGGCCAAGAAGGCTGATAGTAATTGTGAAGTGAGTGCTACCAATCCACTAGCTGCCAAGAAAGACCTTGATACTGTATCTGAAGCTGGAACTATCAAAGATTCTGATTCTACATGGGGATGAGGATGATATTCAACCAGGAAGTGATAATACTGAAATTGATGAGGGCTATAAGCAAAGCATTTTTGATAAAAGTGAATGTCCTCAACAACTTGAGGAGTCTTCCATGTAGACTGTAGTTTAGCATGTGAGACAACTTTGTTTAGAAAAGTACTAAATGAATTTTGTAGATTATCACCAATCATTTAGGTATTAGCTAGGGCTGCACCGATTCTAGTATCGGTATCGGGCCGATACTGCTGTTTTCATGAAGTATCGGAATAGGCCATTATATTGTTGCAGATACCGATTCTTATCACGTGCACGGAGAATAAAATAACGTTCGTTTACTTGCTTATTTTACTAGCACAGTGGACGCCTAAAAGCATCAAGTATAACACTAACAGCTAACTACCAGCAAAATTACTGATCTATGCTGAAACCTACGTGTGAAAACGCTTTACTGAGAAAAAGATCGATATACTCTAATAGAACAGTCAATAACTCTAATAGAGCAATCAGGTAGAAGTGACTGTTTCAGTATTATAATAAGCACCATTATGATATTATCTACACTTCTCCAGAAGAATACTGGAATATCCACTGGTTTGCATTTCAGTGACTTGAATCTTGATTGGCTACTTCATTATAAACATGAAGACTAAAAACCTAATAAACCTTCCTTAAACCTAATAATAAATACTTTAGGTTTAAGGAAGAAAATCCATCCCTCCTGGAGGAAGACTGAGTGTGGCCCCGACTAGACATTGGGTGACCTGCAGTTCGAATCCTGAGGCTGGAGGAATTTTTTTTCCTTACTTTGGCCCCTTTTCTGTTACACCTTTTCAGTAAGTCAAGTCATTAGGTCTAAGTCCCTGAAATTAGGTTAGGTAATCCTAAGGCTGCAGCACATGTTGCTGTCAGACCTTCAGTGCTGGTCACTGTAAAGTGCTAATAATAAATAATAATAATAAAATAATAATGAACCATACTGAAAACGTGTACAAGAATACCATGAAATGCACTATATAATAAATGTGTGCCCTATGAAGTAGCTACTTTAAGGTACTTGGTATCGGCACTTGTACTTGCAGATACTTCCCAGCTGAGTACTTGGTATTTGAAGTATCGGTAAAAAGTGGAATCGGTGCAGCCTTAGTATTAGCAAATGTGACACTAGGATTAGGCTATAAGTATGAACTCTAGTATTTTCATACTTACAATAATTAATTTTAATAAAGCAGTTATCTGCTAAAGAAATAAGTGAGTGGGAGTATGTGTTCAACTGGTGCAGCACCGTGGTAGGTTGGCATATAAATAGAAATATTAACAGAATCAGAACAAAAGTACAAAATAACAAACTACAAGTTAGGGACATGGTCTTGTTGATGAAACAGCAACTTGTTTGCAGCCAGTGTGATTTTTATATTGAGACTTGTGTTACCAACCACAAGCAATCTGAAACCATAAACACATCCCTGCTGTACAGGGACTTATAACAGTTATATATTCCAGACCTTTCCTCTATAAGGTGAAGGGGTAAGTGGCACAAGACCACATAGCATTTTACTAGTATATATCCTAGACAAAAATTAAACTATTAATTTTGTCTATCATGTAATTGTTTCTACTGAATTTTATGCATGAAATGTGCTTGTAATACGTATTATAGTTAGGGACCAGCCTATTATGCCGGCATAACATAGAACATAATAGGTGCCAGAAAGCATCAAGCATAATGCTAGCATAATGAATAATTCCAATTTCCAGCAAACTTTGTCTGTGGACCAGACACGCATACATTACATTGCTCAATACACTCCATTACAATAGTCATCCAGTCTAATAAAGCAACCAAGCACCTTCCAAACTTATTTAATTCAAATGCATAAACCAATTTTGCATATTCTGCAACCTAGTAGCAAGCCATGGCTATTATAGCTATTTGAGATTAAACATTAAGTATATAATGACAACTTTCCATAAGTTACTGTATAATGTACATCAGCACAATGAAATAAAGTGAACATAATATTGAGCATAAAAGGGGAAATTTTGAACAGCACAGCATAGCATGATATATAGGGAAAAAATGAGTATAATAGGCTGGTCCCTAATTGTTAGGGACCCGCCGATTATGCTGGCATAATTATGAGCATAATAGGTGCCTGAAAGCATTGAGCATAATGCTAGCATAATAGGTAGAATATTTTGTAACAGTATGAATTCTTGCTTATAAAAATAGCTATCACAGAAAGATCGATATACTCTAATAAAACAGTCAGTAACTCTAATAGAACAATCACATAGCTGACTGTTCTATTAGAGTATATCGATCTTTTCTGTGATATGTATTTTGACAAGTAAGTTTGTGCTTCAGCCACTATAATTTATCCATAAACTGGAAATTATTAGCAGAGCATGAGAACTGAGGCATAAATAATTGGGCATAATTTGAGCATATTAGGTAAGTATTGAGCATAAATTTAAGCATAATAGGTAAATTTTTGAGCAGTGCAGCATAGCATAATAGGTAAAATTATGAGCATAATCGGCGGATCCCTACTAATTGTAGTAACTACAGTACCTGTGTAAGAAACACAGGCCTGTATTGTGTAGTTCATGACCTTTTGGTAGGGACCCGCCGATTATGCTCATAATTTTACCTATTATGCTATGCTGCACTGCTCAAAAATTTACCTATTATGCTTGATTTATGCTCAATACTTACATATTATGCTCAAATTATGCCCAATTATTTATGCCTCAGTTCTCATGCTCTGCTAATAATTTCCAGTTTATGGATAAATAACAAGTTGGCTGAAGCACAAACTTGCTTGTCAAAATGTATATCACAGAAAAGATCGATATACTCTAATAGAACAGTCAGCTATATGATTGTTCTATTAGAATTACTGACTGTTCTATTAGAGTATATCGATCTTTCTGTGATAGCTACTTTGATAAGCAAGAATTCATACTATTACACAAATATTCTACCTATTATGCTAGCATAATGCTCAATGCTTTCAGGCACCTATCATGCTCATAATTATGCCAGCATAATCGGCGGGTCCCTACCTTTTGGGAAGTTCGTTCACGCTGTTTGTAATTATTATGACCACTGTAAGACTTGATTGCAAACTCTGTTCAGAATCAATCAACTCAGTTTGTGCCTTGAGCCCTTGACATATTGCTGGCATCAGCTGTAAGATCAAAGGCAATTTATGACAACCATTGGTGCTCTCCACCTTTGTCCAGACTTGATACCATTATTATAATTATTTCGTATTCAAGTTATACCATAGCCATGAGGGATTTGTGTGGCCTGAGGGTGCAGGCATATATATATATCCGGGAAATCCCAAGTAGGGAAACAAGAGAGGTTGCCTACACCTGCAGATATACTAGTGGACACTGGACATTTAATCCTTAATTCAGTCATGGGTATGACATAGACTGAATTGTTCACTAATATATCTGCATGTGTAGGCGACCTCTCTTGCTTCCCTACCTTTTTCTATGATCCCTAATCAAACTTAAAATTCTTAATTTTTCCATTTATTTGTTTGTTTACATTAATATGACTGGTGAATCCATATACCGCATCAAAAGAAAGGTACCAGAGGTAACGTTTTCAACCGAACATGAAGTGGCCATATGCATTACATTCACCTTCAGTTATGTTCAGCCCATTCACAGCGTAAGAACAGTAGAAGCGCCACTGCAATCAATCCAGTCACCACAGAAAATTAATATGGATGATTCCCATTTACAAACGCACTGTAGGGAAGCCATTGCACTAGCGCGAATTGACACCTTAGGCTGTCAGCATTAAAAAATGGGACACAAAGGAGGACAGGCTAAGTGCATGATGCCTGCATTGTACATGCTGCAGTATCCCAAAAGGCACTTGTCAGGCTGAAGCTATGTTGAACAGTAAACAAAATCAAGTTAGCCGTTATCGAGTTACGCCTGTCAGACAGGCAGTTAGTCAGTCAGCAGAAAAAATCCAATTTAATAAAATTGTAGCAATCTATTGAAACAATTATGGTCATACTGAAGGCACTTTTGGGCTGGGTTATACCTAACCAATACTGCCAAGACGTCAGGATGGTATGAAGCTGGTTTTTGGGTGATATTTTTGACCTGAAAAACCCAACCTCCTCACATTAGACAGCCACTGGCTTACTAATATAGGTATATCAAAGGTGTGCACTTTGGTAAAAGCATGAACCTTGAAATACAGCCTTTTCATGGTGGGTATTTTTTCTCTCAATATTTTTATTGCCATATTGTCTTATGTTACAAAAAATGTTTTGGAGCCAACACTTTTTATGCCATATTTATTTTTATTGTAATGTCCATACTTAATACTTTAATTTTTATGTTCACTTCAAATGCAACTCGCTACTAAAAAATATCAAAATCAGAATCAGTAACTCTGAAGCCAATAATACATCAGTCATTGGAATATTAAATTTTCATATCAGTGTACTTCTGGAGAATATTATGAAGACTAAGAGCCTAACTTGTGCTCTTTAGTGATAAAATTATATACCTAACAAAAATGTGTTAATTATTAGTGACATCAGCAGTCACTACATCACTATTATTAGTGATGTCACCAGTTACTACATCACTATTGTTATTATTATGTAATGACTCAGTAGGAGAATGAGCTGGATTGCTAGTAGTATCCTCTTCACTGCCTTTAGAACTATGTAACATGATTGCCTGTGGAAGAGAGATTTAAAAATGGTAACAGACAGAGGGCACGCACACACACACAAAAAGGGGATGTGGCAACCTAGGGGTCTGACTTTAGGCAAAATATTAATCTTTAAGCTCAACATTTTTTTTTTGTCTCGTATAGTCTGATAACTAACAATATCATTTAAAATGTGGCCAAACGCTTTGTATGCCTCTTTGAAATAAAGTTCTTAAAATACTATAAATTGGCATTGTGTTCTTATATATGTACTCTTGATGGTATTACCTGTAAAGCTACCATGAGATCATGTGATGAAATATCACCCATAGCAGCAATCGGGTCACTGTCATCAGGGGTGGGTGGGGGGACATGTGATGTGGACGACAACACCTTGAGAGCAGCAGCCAGTGACTCAGGTGATACCCTAAAATTCTGGTCTGCAGTGGGTGTCCTGTATAGTGAGGGGAGCTTATTAACAGGATGAGCTAATAACCAGTTACCTGTTGGCACTATTAAAAGGCGTACTCAGTGAAGCATTTGAAGACACAGAACTGTGACGCTGTAGATATAGTGACTGTAGAGCTTGAGCTACTGTGTTGGGGGATATCCCCCCAAATCTGTTTGACCTGCTCGGTGAGCTAGCTAGCTGTGGCTTGTCACCGTGGATACTGATAGGGGTGGATGGTGGGGGAGTAGTGATCTTAGGGGAAGGTGGGGGCAACTGAACTGGGGGTGTGTCAGATTGGGGAGTTTCTCTTCCATCAGGAGCAATCCTGGTAGTTCCATCCCAATGGATAAAAGATGACCCTCGTGAACATGACAAAGTGACCTCAAGTTGTTGTGGTGACGATACAGACCCGTGATGTTCACTTGAGAAGCTTCCTGCCTTGGGTACTGCAGTAGGTGTGGCAGCAGTGGTCACATGATGCTGCAGTGGTGGCTGCACAGCCATTGGCCACTTAGCAGTGTCCTTGCCATATTTGTCAATAAACATGTTAACCTTCAACCTCTCTCTATCTGTAACTGCTGTGGCATCTAGTAGCACCTGTCAAAGCATGGTACATATAATAACTGTTATAAATCCACTTAATTTAAGTTTATGTAGCCTAAGGGCATTACCTATGTTACAGTTACACTGCTTTATCCATTAACACAAATCAATATCAGTTGACACAATATGGTACATCATACTGTAAGGGCTGATTTAGTAAAGTTTGTTACAACAAAACATTGTTGTACATATCAGTTACTTGACCAAGTACAGGAATGTAATTTTAGAAATTGGAACATGGCACACATCCTGTCCTATTTGCATAGCTTAAAGATAACTACAATGTGAACAGTCAAGCAAACTACAAAATTTGGAAATTCACTTGAATGCAATGTATCAGCACAAAATGGCAGTAACAGTGTGAGGTATGAGGCATACTGTTTATAAGGGGGCGAAGGTAAAGCATACATACTTCTATTATAAAATGAGCATATATTTGTGTTTAGTGCATATTACTTTGGTTTGGTCTTGCCAGATGGTCTCATTTTGTATTGCTGCAATATGTGTTATTTAATGTTTATTTTGAACAAACCACAAAACACAGTCAGTTCAATTTACTGTAATTACCAATTACTATGATCAACAGTATAATTACATGCTGAAATTTTGAAAGGAAATTTCTAATCAGTGCATTCTTTATAGACACAGAAGCAAAGTAAATATGTCCCAGCAACATGTCTCCTCAAAGAACATCGTCCTTAACATCACGCACAATGCTAACTATACTTCTCTACACTCTCCCGTCCACATGAATTCGGTGAATGGCTGCTTATGCATGCATACAGTCGTATATACTCCACTGAGAATCCTTTACTTTTGCATGTGATTCTCAGAAGAATCATTCAGCAGATAGTCACTTGCCCTGCTCACTAGGATGGAAACAAGAATTGTGTATGCCAATACCATCAACTTGTGAGTGAATATTCCTTTATAGAGCATTACATGAAAGAGTTGTTCATCGCGCTCTTATTCATTTCTACTGGATCAGTCCACTCCTTCTGTCTTTCCTGCTAGCCGTGGCTCTGTTGGGCAGGTACTGTTGTTATGCACATTCTACTGTGAGTTCATATCATATGATCATGGAATGGTTCGGTCTGCACTAATGATGGCTCCACCACCATCCTTGTCAAGGGCACCTGTTCACGAGGTTGTTTGCTGTTACTGTACGTAACACTTAATGAATTTTGCAGAGTCACTCACTGGAACTTATTGTTGCCACAGCTGCTTCCTGCAATAGCAGACTGGTGGCCACAACTGTTGTTATCGTCACTGCAGCCAAGAACACTGCAACAGCTGTCCGTTACCAGTATGGCCCACGATACATTTGCTTCATTGGTAATCGCTATCTAGCTCTAACATCTGTATCTCCTGTAGGCTAAAACTTGCAGCCACATAATTCCACAGTAGTGAAAACAGTTCACCCACATGAATGTACCAAACACTGTTGCAAATGACTACAATTTCAATTGACAATGGCAGCAATACAACACCAACTACCAATGGTGTTACTACACCTCCTATCATCAGCCACCAAATGATCGAGCTTAAATACTGTGGAGGCAACATCACCGACTAGTCAGTTATATGGTACAATGCTGGAGCATAAGGTATACAAGTATCTACACTGGAAATGCCTATTTAATAGCTATGAATCTTCTAGCTCAGGCTAGAAGCTTTCTCACTCCATCAGGATCATTTTGGGATGGTTGTCACATTGCTGCTTCCACCTGTACTTCCTCGTCTTCTGTAACCACCCCAGCTTCTCCAATTAGTACCTTGACACCAGTCGCTGCTCTTAGTGCCTTTGTAAGCTATGATGTAGTATAATTACTGTTTGATCTGTAGCCCCCATTTTTATAGCTGGCACTTTCATCTATCCCACACAAGCCTTCCACCCAGCAATGTCCGGTACATTTCCTGTACATAATATAGCAAGTTTTATTTTAGATCCCTACTACCTCAACATTTTCTTTGATTACATCTGATCCTGCTTCTTGCAACACCACAGACAGCAATCTGGACCTTCTGCCTTGATACTATGACAATGTCAGCTATTGTAAAGGTAAAACTGTAAGATGCAGTTTATTACTGTTCATGCAAGACATCATCTATTGAACCTATCAGATTATCCACCACCATTAGACTTATGCCACTGCCACCTAAGGTAGAAAATATTATATTAATACACAACTCTAATATTATAATTATGTCAGGACCCCAATCACCGTATTCCAGATGCTTGGAAGCCATCCAAGTTGTTTGCAATGCCTAAGGCTGACCAGCATTGGATAGGGGAAGCACCTTTTTGCTAACAAAAACAAGCGCCACACTGTATCCACCTCTTATCAATCGTTGAAGAAGCCACAACCTGATGCTCATTTTACACATAGCACATTCTGTACATTCATGATTCCCCAGGGATAGCCCTCTCTGTAACAGGGTACATCAATAAAGGTGGAGTCCAGCTTCCAGTATTCAGGTATGCACAAAGAACCATCTTACTTGAATCATTTTATCTCCACCTGGCATGGTACGTTCACTGCATGTAATACCTAGAGATGCGCTATAACCACAGTGCCTTTGGTAGATTTATCCCAGGATCTTCAGCAAGCAATGTGCACTTTCAGATGTATTTGCTGGAGGGCCTGTCCAGGTGGAACCAAGCACATAACTATGCAGCAGTCAAAACATCTTCGTACATTCAATTTGTAGCTTGCCTGCAAGGAAAGTTATAAACTAGCCAACTAGTTAAGGAACATGGCGTTCAGGTCAACCAGTTCAGCTCAACCTACCATGGCATTAGATAGCACTACTAACACACTACAACAGTGTAGAATATTTGGGTGGATTACCTATTCTGTTAAGCTAACTAGCAGTTTCCCTCTGTTGAGGCCTTGATTGAGACTGATGATAATGTACGTGACAAAAACACTACACTGGTTGAGGGCTTTGTGGATGAGAGTGTAGATGTACCCTTCCAAGAACAAGACCTGTTGGGGGAGCAGTGCATCATGAAGAGGAAGAAGATTAGGAGGACAGTGAAAGTGTATGTGTATTTCTCTGTGATACCGTTGATTTACTTTTGACTCCAGGAACTTACTAGCAGCAGTATTAGTGACCTTCAATGCATCTGGGATTCCCGGTTGTGACAAGGTTGGGCAGTTGGCACAGATGCTGGTGGGACTGCAAGGGATAGCTATGTCAGCTTCTCAGGCAGAACAGCTGAAGGCCCTCTATGACTCTTTGCATGAGTAAAAGACCATAAAGATCCACCTTAAAGCTATATGCCTCAGCTCAGAGGTCACTTTTGCCATAGGTAGAGGGCAGGATCTTTGTAGAACTAATGAACAGGTACACGATGTGAAGTGGCTTTCATTTATTATGTGAATATGCATATATTAAAGATCTTTTCTCTCCGCTCCGCAAACAGTAGAGTTGTTCAGTATTTATTCTATTGTGTCAGAAATATACTGGACCACAAGGAAGTTCAAGTGCAGGTAAGATGATACTTTTTTTATTTTGCTAATGTGTTTTCCTTGTACACAGGAGGTCAGAAATGAAAGTAGCTTTCCAGATGGAAGCTGGTGTTAAAGTATTACAATGCACTGTGGTCTCAGCTTTTCAATTCTTGGCAGGTTTTAGACAAGACAAATCTTGCTCTTTACCAACCACTTTGGTATGTTACAAGCTTAGGTACACTATTATGCCTCTATTAACCTTATTATGGTTATAGCAACTGTGGTGCAAGGACAGGACTAGACGAGATCTGGGATGCAGGGGGTTGAAATGCCTAGAACATCTAGAATTTCTGACAATGAGCTACCCCCTGCAATGAGCAACCCCTCCTTTCCTCTTGTTCCTCCTATGCCATCTCACCACCAAAGATCACTTCTGGGCAGGCAAGAATAGGTAATGCAGGCAATTATGTGAGGACAAGAATTATTGTGATCATTGAATGTCAAGGTGCAACAATCTCCACATCAAACAGTTCAATGCAGATGCCCATTTTTATATGCAAATTATCCTAGTTGTATAGGCTGTGGCTGGGTAAATGGTAAGAACAGAAATGGAAAAGGCATCATGTGTGTGCTTACGCTTTTAAATTACTTAATCTTATTTTTATTTATTAGTAAACATATCAAGAACTAGAGAATTTAAAGAGACAAAGAGACAGATGGAGCGTGCTGTTGGTATAGAGCCAGCCCCTCCTAGTAAACAGAGAAAAGTCCCTTGCTGCAAGAAGTGGCCAATTAAGTATGCACTTGACAATCTATGTACCATGTTAATTTACAAACTGCATGTTGCAATAGAAAATGGGCATACCCAATATTATGGGAAAAGATACTGTCCTAATGAACATGGCCAAATGCCATTGCAGCAGTGGATGTAGGAGCAAAGAATAAACCAAAAGAATAGTGTTTTCCTTTCCATAGTAATGAATAATGATGTAATGGGCACACCCATGGCCACCATATTGTTGAAGCAGTAAGTGCATGATAGGCTGGTGATGGATCCGCAATATGGCTGCTTTGAGTGAGTCCTGTTACTTTTCAGTCAATAATAACAGGAGATATCTGGAGAGGATATCAAGAATTCAAGACCCTTAATTGATTCTAGCTTCTGAGTTAAGAAAAAGGTTTTTCCGCCTGTGACAAACACATACATTTTCAACTACTTAGTCCTAGGACACAGCTTTTGCACCTCACAATTGTTTAAGGCTCATAAAATCCCTGATGCCTACAAGTACTGTCTTCATGGATTTGTGAACTACCTTAATCAAAACAATTCGTACATGTAAGAACTATATTGTACATTATCAATTTTTAATGTTGTACATCTTTATAGTATCACCACCAATTGTTAGAATTCAGCCTAATGTCACTACCATTGAAGTATTTGGAAGTAGTGAATTTGTTTGCTCTGCCACTAGATTTGGAGAGTTGTCTTTTACTTGGTATCATGATGGTTCCCTGTAATCATCATCCAGTAGTGGTGGAGATAGTAGCACACTTGCCATTAGTTGTGTTCTACCACAAGACAGAGGGCAGTACACATGTAGTGCTATGTTGACATACAGACAGTGGAGACTGATTCAATAGCTACATTAATTGTAACCGTAAGATCTCATTAATATAACGTATCTCTTTAGTTTTATGAACACATATACATACTTGTAGCGCTAACATTTGATTCTGATGCTGTTTTGGATTTTAGTTTTTTGCAATAGTTGCAGACTCCACCTACAGATGAAGATAAGGTAGCATTCCTAACAGAAAATGAACCAGTGATTAGTTCATTATTGTGTCACCACTCTTAGACAAGTTCAAGACCAGTTCACCAGTCATCAATCTACCAGCTTCATTGAGAGATTTGTACCAGCCAGAAAATGAAGAACTAATATATCCAGAACTGATTTCTGTTTGTGAGCAAGTAAATTTGATCATTTCAGATGAAGACATACAAATAGCCACACGTAACCAGAGTAAGAGCATGCACAGCCTGGTTTAGTCAGTGAGCTGGCAGTTGTAGTCAGTGAGCTGGCAGGATAACAGTTTTTGTTATGAAGCATGTATATGCAACAGAACTAGGTAACTCTGCACAGAGTTTGATATGCTGCATGTTACCCAGAAGCAACCAATTTTTTTCTAAAGCTACCAAGTGGGGGTGTGAACATGAGACTTCAGCAAATGCAGACATTATGGAAGATGTTCATCCTGGCTTTGCCTGCAAGGAAAGTGGGCTTGTTGTCAGCAACATACATCCTTTCCATTAAGGCAAGTCCTGATGGGATGCCAAGAAGTGGGAGTACTTGAACTCAAGTGCCCTTATTGTGTCCGTGATGGTGAACCTTCATCAGCTCCCTACATTCAAGATGGAAACCTTTCAAAAAATACAGACTCAGCTGTTTGTATGTTCTGCACTTTATGCTGACTTTGTACTTGCCACTTTTCACAGTGGAAATGTCAACTTCTCAATTCAGAGAATATTCCAAGATGAAGAACTGATTGCAGACACTGTTGCATTGTTTTTTTGAATTGTGTATCCTTCCAGAATTTCTAAGGATATGGGTGGTGAGATGGTTGGCTGTGACAATGATTGTAAGAATAGCCAATGGTTCCATTTGACTCAAGAATCTTCCTCGTGCCAACAAGTGGTATTGTGCAGATTGTCGTAAGCTACCTCAGTTCATGTGAAAGAAACAGAAGAAATAATTAATAGTGTGCGTATGTGTGTGTGTGTGTGTGTGTGTGTGTGTGTGTGTGTGTGTGTGTGTGTGTGTGTGTGTGTGTGTGTGTGTGTGTGTGTGTGTGTGTGTGTTAAAATCAATTATTAGGTATAACAGATCTACATACAGATGTAAATTACCTAAATGAATATGATTTTGTTAATAGCAACTCTTTCTCCTTCTGTTTTAGGCATAACAAGTTCTATTGGGATACAACTGATCAGAATAGAAAATCTCTGTTTGGTAGCACCTATCACTCTTTTGATGTGAATCTGGACATTTGCCAGTTGGCGAGTTTTCTCCAAGATCTTGTGGAGATAATTGTACACACCCACATGTAAATGCTGGTATCTGTAAAGTTGCCTGCATTCTGGCAACATCCTCTTCAATCTCAAAACCCTGGTTAGCAAGGACAATATCTCCTGGGAGCAATTGAAGCCACCGTTTACAGTTAAGTGTTTGTCACTTACTCTTCCTCCCCAGGCACTTGAAACAATAGAAATTACTCCTTGTGGGCACATTGCAATGAACACTTGAGCACTGTTAGCATGCTTATGTTGTGACCATGTTGCTGACTTGGCTAATAAATGAGACAGTGTTTCAATCTTTACCTCATAGCAGTCAACAATTTCAACCACCCTAGTTCCATAGCAAGCACGAAAGCAATTTGACATTGTCTTCCATAGCTCTTCTCTCTCAAGCCATTTTATAAGCCACTCTAACCTGACTATTATGACATCTAGGGTTGATTTGTCAAACAGTAGCCAGTGATACATCTAGCCGATATGCTACAGTACCGCCCACCCAGAGATAACGTTATAATCTCTCGCGAGTGCTCGAATTCAGGCCATGACTTGACACGACGCACAACTGGAACACATCACATACGAAAACATGCAGTTACTGGAGCAGCCACCGGAGGGAGCTTGTGTGTTGTGGCTACACTTGGTGAGTTAGCTAGCGCACACATGCCAAAGAAACTCACGGTTTAACAATGGACTACACAAGTGTCACCTGTTCGTGAGTGTAACGTTACCTCTGGGCGGTACTGTATATCTTGCATTCCTAGGTTCAACCTTGAAGGAACACCAATAAAAGACCATTTCTCTCCATGACAGAAGGGCTTCATCACAAATTTGAATGTTGACAAGAGCAATGCACACCTGGGCAGCCTTGTGTAGTAATGTACCTTAGAATCATTACTTAATAAGTTTTCTCATCAAAAAATGGCAATCATCTGTCTGAACGCCAATGTAACAAGTCGGTGGTGGACAGGTTTGTATAGATTTGCTATCACACAGTACCTCAATGTCAGTTTGAGTACCCATATCAGCAATTGCAAAGCCAGCATTCTCAAGCTTACTTTGAATTGCACTTTCTCTGGAAGAGGTGGCTACAGCTTCCTCCATTTGTTACTTTCTTTGCTTTGTTTTCGCATTGCTCTATCACTAGGTACTCACCTTAACCTTGTTATGTCACAGGACTTAGGGGCCCAATCAATTTATTCATTTCATATGCTTTTACCTAAGCAAGATGACTAATATGCAACCACAACAGCTATAGTCTATACCTCGCCTTATCAAAATGATTGCTGAAATTGTAAACGTTTTCTAAACACCTCAAATCTTCCCTAGAGATAGCTGATAGCCAAGCTCTTCTTCTTCAGTAAATATCTCCAATATTTGTGGTCCCTTGTGCATTCTAGTGGCTGGAAGTTTATAAAAAGAAACTTTACCTCTTCCAGATTTGTTTGTACAGCCAGTAACTACAATAACAGCAACTACAAATACAGAATCAACAATTACAACAACAACTGCAGCAACTACAACACCAGCAATGACAACATCAGCAACAACAGCCACAGCAACAGCAAAAACAGTCACAGCAACCACAACAACAGCCGCAACTACAGCCACAGCAACAGGCAGTAACTACACCAACAGCCACAGCAACTACAACAACATCAACACAAACTACAACAGCAGCAGCAACAACAGTTGTTTCAACCAAACCAAGTTCAGCTAGCAGTTTCAGTATCAATGTTACTACCAACTCAAGAATGATTCATCCTATACAGTACATAGGCAACCATCTTTGCAGGTGTTGCCTAGGCTCAGACCTTGCCTAGGTTACCTAGTGTTCAAGTTCTGTCACAACCTACATTTACCCATGTTCTCCAACAGCAGAAACCTGGGTTGCCTACTATACAACTCTACTATACCACTGTTGTCACAGCCTAGGCAAGATCCTGCATCATCTCAATAATGCTGCTATATAGCTGGTGAGAGATTTTGTTCTTGCGCATAAATTTAGCTTGCATTGTCTACATGTCTCAACCCATGTATCTCAGTGTTTGTGAAAGAAAAACCAATCTTAGCAACAGTATATAACAAAACATTCACATTTGAATGGTGTAGGGCCTTAATTTGCATAAGTTAGAAGTGAATTTGTAGTTGTTGGTGAGTAATAGTGGTGGCTATTTTATTTGAGTAGTGGCTGGTCCCGACCACTGCGGACACATCCCTGAAGCACCCATAGTTCACAAGCCCTTAACTGCACAAACATGGAATAAAGATTTCCTTACACTATATGAACAGACAAATCTAGATTTGAGCTTTGTTTTACCATGTACTGAAGTGATTAAAACATGTATATTTTTTTCAGCGGAATGTGTTTTCTTGATTACTTTCTATTCCACTAGGGATCTGCAAAGAAGTTTATGGGAAAAGCCTGTGTTGCAGGGAGTCAGAAATTTGACACTAAGACACAGAAAAAATTGCAGACCAGGCGGTGCCTTTATCCACAAACAGCCTAGGCAAGTGCCTGAGGAATTACACAGCCTAGGATTTTCTCTGCATTCACCAGTATTTTATCCAGTTTATTCAATGTTTTATAGAATAAATAGTGGGCTTTCACTCAGCTAGTCACATTGAGAAATTGTGGATAAAGTTCATAGCCCACTTATAATAATGTACAAGTACAGTAGACTATCTGAAAATGGAGATGACTGTTCTATTAGAGTATTTTGAGTACAAGTGTATGTTCTATTAGAGTATTTCAACAGAGCTCTGTATATAAATGTATGGGCTTCAGTTCTCCTAACAATTCACTTATCTAAACACTTTTACCATTACATCGGGTTCATAAATGAGGGTGCATTGTAGTAATAACTGCAACTGTATACTGGTGGATCCAGGATGGGACATTTGGGGCAAATCCCCCCCCCCCCCCCCCCCCACACACACACACTTTGTGGAAGAGCCATACTCCTCAGATAGAATGATAGAAATACTACTCACCTTGTCAGACTAAGATCAATTTATATAACTCATGAAAACTACATATTACTACCATTTATTACAAACTCACTGGAACCAAAGTTAAAACAGCTGCCAAACTGTCTTTGTATGTACAAAGCACCTCTAAAAATAATTATTGTTTTGCTGGTGTTAAGACTTTCATAGCCTTTTAAGACTTCACAACCATCTGCAAAGGCCACGATGACAAAAATCAATCTAAGGAGTGATCATTGCTACTTAAAATTATAGCAACTACTAAACAAGAGAATCTGCTCTCCCCGACCACCTACAACTTGTGCCCCTCCCCTTGCCAGCTCCTGGATCCGCACCTGCTGTATATTACCTATGGGAAAATATAAAATTTGTCTATTGCATTAACTACCAGAATAGTAAGACATTGCAAAATGGAAGAAGAAATAAATAAATTATCCAAGCACGACTAGATGTCTAATATACAGTACCGCTAAAATGTAACGTCACACCTGTCCCGCTCACACCGTTCACTTGCGAGTGATTTAAAAACTCACTAAAGGGTGTGGCACCCGTTTCCTTTGCGAGTATTCCATATGAAACGGGTTGAATACTTGCAAAGGAAACGGGTCCCATGCCCTTTAATTAGCAAGCTTTTTAATCACTCGCAAGCAACCGGTGCAAGGGAATGCGACGTTACGTTTGAGCAGTACCGTAACAGTACTGAAGACTAATCACATTTCCTTAGAAGTTGTAAACTTATTGATGTATAATATCTCATAAAATACAGCCAACCAGATATTGTAAACTTAATGGGAAAAGTTTCGTGGTTAAGGCTTAACAAAATTATTTGTATTGAAATATTTGACTGGAGCAATATTTCATAGGTGTTTATTTCTAGTTATTGAAAATGCCACTAGACCTTATTTGGTCTATGGAAGCCAGTCAAGGAGTCAGCAATAGGAGAGGGGCTGCAATGTGAAAGGGAGCTGTCAGACTAAAACACATATGTATGACAGATGGTTAGCTATTATTATTGTGAGTATTTTGTAGTGAAGACAAATCTTTGGCCACACGCTTCGAACTATATCAAGATTACATTACAGATGTAGACAACTTTGGCATAGCCAGCACTTTGCCTGCCTCTTGTAGTACTTCAGCTTGGTAAACACCTCATACAGGTTCTGCCTTAATGTGCTTGTCTTCCAGTTAAACTAGACAAATACAAAAATTCAATACTATTGTAGTTTGGAATTTCAGTTTTGCAGGGAAACTTGAATTGTGGTTTCGCTTGAAACTGTGAAACTTGTACCCATTAAAACTTGCCCACTTACCGTACTCTAGAAGAACTTGACAAAGCGACTGTTCATTTCCATTGGTTCAATTTACTTATTATAGCATACAGACACTTAATACCCCAATATATTAGAGCTGGGCGGTATTGAAAAATAGCAAACGGTATACCTTCTGTAAAAAAATATCATGGTATTTCTATTAATGCAAAAACCATTGGTATTAAAGTACCATAGAATCAGGTTGTTATGGTGTGTTAACACAGAATCGCTACATTGTAACAGAGGAATTAGTAGTTCGTGCCAGTCACCACGCCAGCATGTAAGGATATTTGACTCTATTCCTGGGTGAAATCCTTCATAATGAACAATATCGCAATCCAGAAGGCTGATTTGCTGTATACACAGTGGAGGGAAACCTCAAGGGAGATATAAACGCTTGAGGAGACATTCATTTTCCAGTAATTCCAGTATTTCTTCCCGTGTGTAGCTTTGTCGCGTCTTGAGCCCCATGTGCGCTTATCAACCATGGTTAATCACAAGAAATGTGTATGTGCTTAACAAATACTATACACTTAATAGACACATGTGCTTAACAACCCGATTCTACAGTAACAGCCATTTACCTCAATAATATCACCAAATACCCATGGTAGCTCAGCAAACCTCAGGTATAAATTACCACAAACAAACTTGTTTACATAGTTTGGTTAGCCGAGTCCTAGATACTATACTAATAATACGGGATTGGAAGCTCCATTTCACGCACCAGCATTCCTCATTGTTCCGGAAGTAATTAAGTGTCATATATATTAATTGCTTTGCTATCTTGGTTGCTACGTTTTTTTCACAAGACGGTCATTGGTACATATTCTAGGAGCTCTAAGTTTGTCTGCATGATGCCAAGATTTTTGTAATTGGTATACTAAGCCACTCTAGAATCACTTAGCTTCAACGTAATTATAACAAATTTCAGGAGGACACCTCGAAATACCCTAAATGGGTACACAAACTAAGTGACTATGCAACTGGATATCATCGGAAAAGTTCTGGAGAAGATACTGAACTGTACCAACACGTGGCCGCTATACAGTTTTATTGTTATGTCTTCAAGGAGTACACTATGATTTTCAGTAATGCCATACTGCAAGACAACTGGGATTGAATATTATAAAAATACTCACTTATAGGTACTTGTCATAGTTCTGCACAACCCTTAGTGAAGTAGGCATTTATACTTTTAAAGCCTTTTGCAGCCCATGAAACTATGAGGAGTGAGTACATGGAATGTATACATTTATACTGAGCCCACGAATGGAGCTTCCAATCCCATGCCATTAGTATAGTATCTATGGCTGACTACCTACCTACAAACATTGTCACATATCTGGTTACCCACTAAATACAGGATGAAACATGCTACAGGGAGGCCACTACCTACCTACAAACATTGTCACATGTCTAGTTACCCAATAAATCAGGCTACAGGGAGGCCAAACTGCCCAGACAGCATGGCAGTATAAAAATAATAAAATGGTATGACTTAAATATCACAGTTTACTAACAATACTGGCATACCACCCAGCATTACTATATATCCTAGTGAGTGACCTTACAGGAGCAGTTCTCAATACCACAATGCTAAGACTCACATTTCGATTGGCTAAGAAGAATTTAGCCAATAGAATTATCCGATGTGATGGATGTGCACACACAGGATTACCTAGTAATGACATCATCACCATGGCAACAGAACATGCGATCCACTCACCAATGACATGTAACTGAGACAGGTGTCGAAGCATCAATATTTGATCTAGATCACACGATCTTTGAATAGCGTTGTGTTTGATGTTCAAGAAAGTCACTCCAATGAAGCCGCATAAACCTGTTGTCATGACAATAGTAACATAAACACACAGTACAGTTGGACACCTCACTACAATGGATGCTTTTGTGGAAGTAAGGGTCCATTTTTTTATAACAAAGATGTTGCTCTATTTCATGGGCAAAAATATATGGAGCCAAACCAAAAATTTGAGTTATCTGTTAAGAGATGATCCAATATAACACACTTTATTGGTACAGTGAAACCTGTCTAAAGCGGTCACCTTCGGGCCAGAAATATTTGGCCTTTATAGAGAGGTGGCTGCCTAACTCAATATCCTCCATAAAGCAGCCATAGGCCATAAACTGAGGTTTGGCCTTTAAACAAAGGTTCCAGGGACTTATAAACTCACATTTAGTTACATAAAAATGCATTTAGCTACACTCCAGTACACCGCCTACTTACACAGCAGACAAATTAGCTAGCAGAAAAGAGCCTGAAGCTACTCTGAGTTTGGAGACAGCAATTGAGCTGATTATGATTCCTAGCTACAAAGTCTGTGAAGTAAAAACAGGGACTTCCTTAAAGATGGTGAACTGTTAATGTTAACTAAACAATTACAAATCTAGGAATCAAGATTGTGAGGTGAGCTTTAATTAGAATCACACGAAGAAGCAAAGCCATAGAGTGGCCACAAGCTTTTCTATACTGTGAGTTTATAACTTTTCCGTATTACAGAAGTATGAAGTAGTGCAGCTAGTTTATACTTACTGTAATGGCTATAGCTGGCTGCTTTGTGCGAGGTCTTTTGTATAGCGAGGTACTGTTTGGGACTGCTAAAGCTGGCCGTTATACCTGTTATAGAGGTGACCGTTTAATGCAAACTATTTCTGTACAAACTGATTGGGAATTGGTCGGGACCTTAGTCACATGGCTGTTATGTTGAGGTGACCGCCCAACTCAGGTGACCGTTAAGGGAGGTTCCACTGTACAATACAGAGATGGACTGGCATATTAATCCAGATAGAAGACAGTCCACAAGCACGTGAAACTTAGGACTGGGTGATAGTATGACCACAACAGAATACAGTGATAGAATACAGTGATAGAATACAGTGATAGAATACAGTGATAATAAAACTATCATTATACTAGTATCACACATATGGGTATTAAAAGTACACATACACTCACCCTCAAGTTTAGATAGTTGATTGTGGGATAGGTCAAGTTCTGAGACTGTCTCAATTACCTAAACAGGAGGATGATATCACAATAATGATTTTAGGAACATATCCGACTATTTGGGTCCATGAATAACATACTAACACCTGTTTATGTGGACACCTGTGGAAACCTGTGACCAGTTGTAAAGACACATTGGAACATGGATAACTAGGAAACCGTGTACATGGACCTGTGTAATATGGATACCTCAGAACCAGTAAAACGTGGACATCTTGGGCAGGCAACTTTGGACCAGTGTAATAAACAGCTTAAGACCAGTACAATATGGATACCTCAATAAAACCAACAGTGTCAATAAATGAAGTACTGATTTTCCAGGTCAGTTTATAATTAGATAGTACACATTGGACCCATAACCACCCATCAGTAACAAGTCCATAGTCATGTCAC
The DNA here is from genome assembly GCF_963678975.1 of Dysidea avara. Classification (NCBI taxonomy): domain Eukaryota; kingdom Metazoa; phylum Porifera; class Demospongiae; order Dictyoceratida; family Dysideidae; genus Dysidea; species Dysidea avara. The sequence goes on from NC_089278.1 coordinate 24,241,870, forward strand.
TGTTGTGAATACCTGTATGTAATGACAGTGATCCAAGATATAAAATAATTTTATATAGTGCTCACCTTGTGACGGTGTAATATTTCACAGATATTATTATATGACAGATTCACTTTGGTTAGCAATGGTAAACACAATACAGACAAGTCCACTGTTGTCAAGTGATTATGACTAACATTGATCTATGAATGGTTGGCATGGTTACCATGGGAATATATTAGAATACACACCTCCTCAAGACATGGCAGTAACTTCAGTGACTGGTCTAGACAAGTGATGTCATTGTGACTGACATCAAGTAGCCTCAGGCACTTCCACGGCTGCACCACCACCCTATGTCAATGCAACATCAATACACATTTTTGAAGGCTATTAGTTTACCCAGATATCTTATACTATCGATATTAATTCTTACCGAAACTCACTAGGAAACTAAAGCTTCACAAAACAAGTATACAACTACTGCAGTGGAATGAATGTCAGTCAATTAAGAAATATGCTGCAGGAAGTTCATGGCACAAGGAATGATACATAACAATGAAATTGGTTGTAGTCCTTTGTGTACTGTCACTCTGTTATCACAGTGGATAGCCCATTAAATAAATTTATTGGTTTAGGCTAATAGAGGCGGGTCTACACCAATGAAGTTATTACACATACAAAGTTGCATCGCACTTCTTGGAACTGTTCTGTGTAGGATGTCATCATCATTGTACACATATGCATGTGCTTGTGCTTACACGAGGTAACCAGGCCACACAGGTCCAAACTAGGGCATCAATCGTATTAGTAAAATGTTTGCATCCAACAGCAAGATTGAGATACCCTAATATAGCAGTCATCCTAATCAAACAAAGACTACAAATTACTAAAATCATTCCCATCGCTCTCAGAGCTTCACACCCTCAAATTCCCCTGGAGCCATGGTTTACATACTAGTGTAATGCATACGGTTAACAGTTAGGCCACGGTATTACAAAAGGTCTGGTTACACCACGTGCCCCTCAAGCCACATCCAGCAGCAACCAACTGCTATTTTGAAGAATGTTTAGGTTATGAAGCAATGACTTAGCTTGAATAATGGCATAACTTAGCTACTATAACAAGAAACAGTAAATATCATAAACTAGCACCATAGCTAGTGCAGGAAAGGTCAGAAACAGGACAAGTGTTCAGACATTAGCCAAAAATGGTTGGAAAGTGGCAGATGTCTGACAGGCTCTGCTATAGATGTTTGCTAGAATACTGTTACTATGACGATCTGATGTATAATAACAAAGTAATTCAATGTCACATTACCATATGGCAGTTCAGTTGGTATTGTGTTTAGGGTAAGAGTAACACACTACTACAATACTCTATGAAGCACATGATGACCAGTGAACATGCTCACTATACAGGATATACACTAAGGTAAAATCATAAGCCACACCTGTTATCAGCTAGTTTAGCTGTAGCTACCACCCTCCAAGACTCCGCAGGAGCTGGTTGTTGTGGTAATGACCTCTTGTTGATAACACTTTCTATTAATAGCTCCTAGTGGATCACAAGATCATTACATCAAAAACGACCAATCAGAACAGTGCTCACTTTCAACACAGTCAAACACTGGGATGCAGTCAATGATTGCAATTGCTGTTGTATGATAGATAACCCATCCACCTTTGCTATGGAAACACCAGTCACCTAATAATGTGATGACACAATACCAATCAACATGACAACATGCTCACTTGAAGGTGTTCTAATGATCGGAACATGCTGACATCAAATGGCATACAACAGACAGTGTTGCCCTCAGTAACCACCATCAGAGAGCTTAGACGAGTTATGAAGTCATACAAGTGTGCAGGGTCCAATGAAGGATCACATGATCCAGTAGGATCTAATGGTAGTTTACGTCGCTCTGTTATACTATACAGCTGCCGTGGTGACAGTTTGAATGGCTTCTCGTTTTGTAAGAACTCTTCACCTAATGAACCATAAAAATCATACTGGTGTTAAGAGTCACACTCACCATGATAGTACAGATGACGAGTCAGCTGCTTAGTAACATCAATGATATCCTATAGTAACATATATTTATCAGATCACATGATCAACACACAACTCACATGATCTGGGACACTCAAGAATTCCATCAGTTCTGTAGACTGTGACACATCCAGGTTGCTATGATGACAACATGTGATCACATGTGACAGGTAGACACCCACTTACCCATTAACCAACTTCTGAAGGTATCGCTCTAGCAACTGTTTACGTTGGTCAATTAGTTGTCGTGATAAGTTACCTGATAATCTCTTGGGTGGAAGCAGGTCTCGTGGTATACCATAATGTTTGACCAGCTAACAAATAAACACATGTAATAGTTTATATCAAAATACTCTTTGGGAAAGATTGTTTAACTTCAGTGCAGTATATACAAACTTTGTTATACGTTCACTCATGATCAAATTAATGTTGATAGTCTAATGTTTCTTTCCAAGTCTTTAGTGAGTGTTCCAGTTGGACTCTCCCAATACAAATACGACACACAGGGTAGTGCTAAAAGTCGAAACAGAATGGAACGGAACCAATTGGGACGCACACCTAGTAGAAAAATCGTTTTTAATGGATTTTGTACTGTTTCTAACTGTCACACAGTGACTAGAATTGTGCTAGAGTTAGTTTCCTTCTACTTATAGGCATGCTAGAAATCACTCTCTGAAGTTTCTATTTAATGCCCTCCACATGGCATATTGTGTTCTTACCAATCCATCAAATTCTGTTTAATCTAGAATTACTTCCTTATCATTCTTAAAGGTAAACTACTATAGTATTTTCATGTTATAGTTGCGTCCAAGACTTTAGTAACAGTGAGGATGGTTTTCTGAAGTCTGCCAAGGATTTACAAGAGTTAACCACAATGCATGTTTACAAAGTTTAGCAGTTAAATGATCGTTATTCAGCATAGATGATTGCAAACACATTCTTGCAGTGGGCACTAAATAGGAACTTAGAGTGATCAATTTCTAGCTAGCATGCCCTACAAGTAGAAAAACTAACTTTACCACAATTCTAGTTACTATGTGACAGTAGGAAATGGTATAATCTGCAAAAACAAATTTCAACTTGGCACGTATCCCGTTCCGGCTTTTAGCACTACCCCCAACACACACTAGTCTCGCGTGCCAGACGGTTTGTGTGGGGGCGGCAAATAAACCGTCTGGTCACTGTTGCACACTTTCCGTGAACTCACTGGAATGCAATTAGATTACATCACAGCATTGTTTTGCGCCAAGGATGATGCAATAATCGTTCCAATCACCTCTTTGAGCAGACTAAGACAATAATTGTACTGGTAATGTCCTGGTGACGTATTCGAAACATTGCTGAACGTCTTCCTCGACAATTCTGCCGTTTCACAAATCCGTAGCGAACCACGATCGTTCTTATACGAACGCTTTTAAGAGCCCTGTACTAGGGAAACAAAGATCCTAAGCCCATGGCGTTGTTAAACTTTCGAAAAAGTGATCTGTAGCCGAGATTCGGTTCTTTATTACACTAATAATTTGAATTATTAGTGGTTGTTTCGTCAGAGTGCGCGAAGCGATCTGATTGGCTCTGCCAACATTCCGGCAGTGGTACCGGAATGTGTGCAACAGTGACCAGACGGTTTATTTACCGCCCCCACACAAACCATCTGGCACGCGAGACTAAATACACACTTCAATAGGAAATCTGGTGTATGACGCAGCATGTGTAACCAATGGTGAGTAATAGCTTACATTGAGGACACATTTTTATTCCAAAATTGGCCCTGTTGATTTATTATAGAGGATCTACTCAGTTTACAATTTCACTAAAATATACGAAGGTATCCGGACAAGTTAGTGTAAAGGATCTATGGTACAATACAGCAACACACCTTCTGATGTAGAGTATGAAACTGACTATACCGCCTAAACACCAGCCAATGATTGTCCTTGGTCAACACATCAATCTTGTACAACACGTGTACACTCGGCTCAGAGGAGACACTCGCGTCTCTGATCACCACATGTTTAACCTTACTATCTGCGGATGATCTTGTGCGTCTCCATAACGCGCTACCTTCAGGGGGGAGGGCTGAAGCCAGCGATGCCATAAATGTATCCGCCCTCTTTGTTATATCACGTGAATATTATCACTGTCAACGTACCGTCCCTGAGCCGGGCTCGCGCTAATGCGCAGGAAACAGTGGAACTGGAAACGTAAAGTGGAAATGGAAAACGGAAATCGTCAAAGAAAGTACCCTAGAGACTGAGTAAAACCCTTGTTTAGTGGCCACCTCTTAAAACCACAGGGTGAACCACCTTCTTATAAAGACCACCTCTGTACAAAGACCACATTGTAATTAGATCTCAAACTAGCTAAAGACCACCCACCTCATTACATGGTAATTGGTAAGCTTCAAACATGTCAGTATTTCATGACTAGTATCAATGTCATCTCCTTGTTCACACTTCACTCGAGTCATATACCATCATCGCTGCTTACGGCAGTTTGTACCAGCATATTATAGATAGTAATACTATAACTATGGTACCAGAATCAAGTGTGTCATACAAAAATATTCCATGCAAGTAGCTAGTACACTACAAACTACTGTATCAACAGTGTTGGGAGTAACGCGTTACTTATGTAATGCGTTACGTAATATTATTACTTTTGTGGTAACAAAGTAATATAACGAAATACGCTATGAAAACAGGTAATATAACGCAAGATACTTTACTTACAAACGTAACGCGTTACCTAAGTAATATAATTACTGTAACGAGTCTAATATGACGAAATATTATTACTAAAAGTAACGAAGTTACTAATCTCGTTAGTAGTCCTCTGAGTAACGCCTAACCACAACGAAGTAACGAGGCCTACTGAATGAAGCTTATTCACTAGCTTCTTACTTATAACCAAGATTTGCACATTGTCCAACAACGCAATCATGTCACGTGATAAGGTGGTAGTTTCACACGTGACAGTTTAAGGCTGTGGACACAAAGTAATATAATATGTAATATTATTACAGTTACTTTATTTTATGGGTAATATGTAACTGTAACTAAATAGTTCTGTTGCAAGTAATATGTAATATGTAACTAGTTACTTTTACAAAGTAACTTGCCCAACACTGTGTATCAATGAAGAGCCTAATCTTTTTAGCTGTTTTGATAAAGCAGTCTGACATAGGATGTTTGGAACCTAGCCATTATTGCAATGTGAAGAGGTGGTCTTTGTAAAGAGGCAATCTTTATAAAAGGCGACCATGAAGTGTTCAGTATTTTTGTGATCTAATTATAATGTGGTATTTGTACAGAGGTGATCTTTAAAAGAAGGTGATCTTTAAGAGGTGTCCACTAAACAAGGGTTTTACTCTCAGTAGGCCTAGGGGTACATATATGATGATTTGACCATTTCAGTTTTCCATTTCCACTTTCTGTTTCCATTTCCACTGTTTCCAACTGCCTCGCCTTGCACACAAATTAATTAACCAGCTATTTGGTTAGTCTCAAGTTTAGTGTATTAATACAGATCTATTCATTCATTCAGAAGACTGCCACTATCTTCAGCAGGACCTACTCACACTGACTAGAAGACTGCCACTATCTTCAGCAGGACCTACTCACACTGACTAGAAGAGTGGCAACCAATTAGTGGGGATGTCATTCTCCTATCCGTTTTCAGTTCTACTGCAACAAGAGGTCACATAAAGAAATTATTCAAGCATCACTACTAATTCATATACAAGATCTAATTTTTATAATAACAGATTAATCAATGACTAGAATTCATTACCTGGCTCAATCTATTGTTGATTCTCCCTCTGTCAATGATTTTAAAACACTGATGGACAGACATTACAGTAATTGCTCATTTGATTTTGTATAGTAATTAGAATATATAGCTAAGTACATAATTAATTTGTCTATGGATGTACAGGCACAAGTTTGTGCTTGTACATCCATAGATACATGATAGCTTTAATAGCTACGCCCAATTATTTTGTGTGTGCTACTTTACACATATATAGCTAGCTACTGAACTTCATTGTAAGGATAGAGGCTAGGTAATTTAGGCCTCTATCCTTACATTAAAATACAAATTCAGTACATTCTAGCCTCTATCCTTAAATACAAATACAAATTCAGTACATTTTACACAATGAAATACAGTAGCTAGCTATATGTGTGAAGTACTATGCACAAAATAATTGGGCATATCGTAATTCGCTTTATTTTCGTGCAAACTTTTTTCGTGATAAAAATTTTCGTATTCGTATGATTTATGTAAAGACTGCTCTATTAGAGTAGTTCGATCTTATGTAAAAATTTTCGTACAAATTTTGCATACGAAAATTACTTTACAACGAAAAAAAAGCAAATTACGGTAGCTATTTAGTTATTGATTGATCATGGTCATGTGTCAACATATTTGAGAAGTTAGCTACTAATAAAACTAACAAAGGTAAGGGTTTTCTACACTGCAACCTCCACAATTGTTGAGCATCTGTCAAGGCCAACTATTATAAGTCTCTGGTCAAACCAACTTTGGTGACCTATCTAATTCAGCAATTTATTCCATCACCTGCTCACATTATTGCATGAGTATTGGTGTGTGCTGGGTGCCCAGACAACACAGATATACTCCCATGACTCAGAATTCGATTATCTTAGTAGCTATAATTTCAGTCAAGTTGCTGAATACTAAGCTATAAATAGAGCAGAACATTGATGTTATAAGCAGGAAGGGGTAGTCAGGTAGTGTCTGATTATTCAGGGCTATGTTACTCTGTAAAAAGAATTAGGCCAATACTAATAATTATGGCAAGGTATATTTTATTAATCTACAATACTTTCTATAGTTCAGTTCTACTGTTGTCTTGGGTGCATGGACTCCAATAGGAAGTTGTTCCAGGATTCTATACAGTATACAAATAGGGGCAGTTTTGGGGGGTTCTGGGGTTTCCCCTCTGAAGTAGCACGTGCCCCTACGATTCGTCTGGGTGATAAAAATTACGAAGAGTTATACATACTGTATTATATTATGGCTTTTTCTATTGGCTAAACTTCATACTTTTGCCTTTGAAATCATCTTTACAGCATTCAAAACCATGTAGTGACCTTTTTTTTGGTCTTCAACTTGCAGCTAGGCTGAAGTTGCAATTCCAGAGAACCAGAAACCCCTTCTGAAAATTTCTAGATCCGCCCCTGGTATATAACATTCAATTAGTTAGTCTAACTATAGCCACAGTACACAGAAACTCTCTTTAGCATGTCAGGTAACACACTAACTGTGTATCAGTAAATGGTATGAATCTCACACAATTGTTGTATAATCTAAGCTACTTGAACACATCAGGTAAACTAAATGCACTTAACATGTCACGTCATATGCTAGTGCAAATTCAACTTTCATGAGCCAATACTGTTGCAGTCCAGGACTCCTACATGTGCTGACCACATTGTGGCTATCAGTGCATGGTACCCTTGTAGTCCAGTCATTTTTATGAAAAATAATAGGGGTCAACCAATATAACCCTTCATTTCCCAAGTATTGCACTTTAATTTTACACTACTTCACATATTGCTTTATATCTCTTACATACATTTGGCTATCATCATGAAATTTTCAGCAGTACTTGTCTATATTCTAGTGATGACTTGAGAACATGGGTGTGATCATCAAATAATCTAATTACGATTGGGGTGCATTTAAACATGAAAAAAATGTACATTAATTTTTACTTTATACACTGACTGCTCCCCTATTAGGAATCTTTAGCATTTCAATGGATAGCTACAGCATTCAGCTACCTGTAGAAAAAAAATTGGAAGTGAAAAGCATATTCTATGAGGATTTTATGACCAAAATAAGATAATTCATAAACGCGTGAATTAAAGAATACAAACAACAATTAAATGGATAGCTCATGTAAACAAGATCCTTTTAAGCAAATTATATTTCTAACTTGTGCTTAGAGGTCACTTATCAAATGAAAAACAAATGTTCAGAGAAGCAACTTTCCATCTAGCCACAAAAAAATGATAACCGGGCCAGATGGTAATGAGAAAATGTATTGTGGGAAACCAAGGGATAACACTAAAAGAAATGCTACAAAGATTAAACTACGTAGCTGGCCAACTGTACTACACTGTAGAGACCAAATAGAAGCTATTAGATTTAAAATAATTCACATTGACATATCTGACACCTACCTTACCCCAGTTAAATCTACTTACCACCTGTGGGGTCACTCAATGAAGTTTTTAGCAGCCAACCACTAGAATTGCCTCTTATTTACACTCATTTTTCCCTCCTTCATAAAGATTTGGAACGCACCACCCAATGATGTTATCTTGCCCACAACTCTGAATCAGTTCAGTCTAGACTAGCAGCTACTATTATATTTTTTGTTGATACGCCTAATTGTTTATCTGTGCTTTTTATACTCCATGTGAGGTCAAGCATGTGAAAACAGTGTGAAATATTGCTGACATGAAGAGAATTTCTACTTGTCAATAGCTATGGTATGCCAGCCTTCATGGAGTTGGTGTGTACATTAGCATGCATGGCTAGCAAAAACAACTAAAGTAGCTACATGCATTGAGTCCCCTGAAATTAGGACACTATGACACATCATACAGGGCATGAAATTAGGACACATTGAGTCGACCATGAGGGAGCATGACTATAGAATGCTATAGCTAACGTTGCAATGAGATTATTACATGCACTGTCCATGCACACAATGACACTTGTAACTCTTAAGTTTTTACCCCTCCTGCACCTGTGCTGTTAATCAATCAACATTACCTTCTTACCTATATATACTGAATTTCAGTTGTAAATGAATATTCCCTCATCAGCTTCAAATTCAGAATAGCATTCACATATTGACCTGCTAAGACATACTTTAAAGTAATCCGCTATTTATGCAGCATACATCCCTAACTATTTACACACATGTACATTAATGTACAAAAATGTAGCAATACAAATGTCAATGCAAATACCATTGTCACAAACTCATTACAGTGTGCACTATGAAAATAACAGTAGCAAAACAAACAACACAACTACAAAGTTAATGTCATTACTGTGGATCTGACGTGTTACCAAGAATTGTTTGACCTCCACTGCCAGAGTTGGAGTTTTGCCCTTGACCACTACTGCTCTGTGTTGTACTTTTATGCCCACTTCCAGCAGCACTGCCTATCAGTGGTGATGCAGCAGCACTGCCTATCAGTGGTGATGCAGCACCAACATTATCGTTTCTTGATGGGTCAAATTGTAGACTGTTCTCCAACATTCTAGCTGGAAAAACATCTAACTCATCACTTACAGGAACACGACTGTATAAAGGCTCTTGCTTCCAGTAAGCCTTTAGCTTCTTCCAAGATTTCCAAATCATGTACAAGACAAAGAATACAAATGGTAATAGCACAAGAATCAATTGCAGCCACAATAGCACTTGTATGTCACGATCATTTTGCAACGTTTCACTGTGATAAAGATGATAAATGCTGATGAGGTTGATAAAAACAATGTTAGAAACACACAATATGGTGACAATGTTGTCTCGAGGTTTCTTGTATGGATGAACAAGTGCAGTTATGATGACGAATACTAGTGAAATGGCAGCGCTGTAGAAAAATATAGTTTCTCTGATGGTAAAAGAATACACAAAAATGATTGATAGTCGATAGCAATAGAGCAATCCAGCATAAAATTCACATCTTGCCCTGCAACTTCCTTGAAAACAGTCAATTAGTGGCTTAAGATGTAAAAATGGTCTTTCCAATTGGCCACTTATGAATTGGTAAATCCTATACTGTCGCAAGTCGACAAAACTCCTTTCTTGAATAATTCCCATTATTTGTGGTACAAGTGGGTAAGACAAAAGTCCAACAACAGGAATTAGTACAAAAAGCACTAATACTAAAATGGCTACAACAACATAGGGAATGTGGTCACCTTTATATAGTGGCATGCTACCATCTAGCCAAGCAACTTTCACTGTTAAATTAGAAACTGAAGATCCTCTAAGTACTTCTCGTGACAAAATCAACCCTGATATCAATGCCAGTTTTGTGATCACTAGAGTCCAACAGGTTGCCAGTCCACTAACAGTAGATCCTTTTCGAGTTACTATAATCTTAAATCTTGTACAATAGTTTCTGATTTGTCTTAAACAAATAGTTATCCTTTCCCAGCCACAGAAGTTGATATAAACCAGGTTGGTTAAAACTGCAAATATTAAAAACAAAATAAAAGGATAAAAACCAGAAATGTATTTGAACAGAAGGATATCCATCGTATTGAACTTGTTGTTAATGCAATATGGATGTAATAGTCTACCAAAGAAATCCAAATTCCAAATATTGTAAACAAACCCAATGCCAGTGAGCAGCCCATCACTATTATTCGGTTGATCAACATCATCATCAGAGTATATATTTAACGAATCAAATATCTGAAAGTAAAGAACAATAGAACTTATTGTTCCTGCATGAAGATTAATATCAAAAAACAGTAAAACACAGAACAATATTGTGGAAGGAATATATTCAGTTAAAATTAGTGTTACCCAGCCATGTTTGCTAAGCCCATGGATATTGGAGCAGTCTATACAGTCATAGTATGGTGAATTTATTGCTACCGCATAGCCTTCTATACACCTCCCACAAAGTGTTCCATTACGATTAAATGGATGACAAAGAATCTCATTTAAAGCAGAGATGTTACATGCATTAGGTAGAAAAATTATCTCCTTTTGAGTACTATTGCTACAGTAGTGCTGTGGGCATTGTCCAGTAATCAAATTATCATCATAAGTATGTGAATGGTTCTTTGACAAATAGTATCCAGCCCAATAGCCACGTTTAATTGATGCAACGTAATCATTATTATCACACAGTATACCATCTAATTCTCGGCCATGAGCTAAAAAGGAGCACTGACAGGAGCTATTGGAACTATTGAAATAATAGCCAGGTGGACATTCATCAAGCTTAACAGATAATTCAGCAGACACTACACGAATACTATCAGTAGTTAACTGAATAGTAGTATTCTGACTTCTATTGCCATATACGTTGATGGTTGAACTTGCAGTCAGACTCCATGTGAGGTTAACATTGTCACCTTGAGACATCAACCAAAGGGATCTCTCTATTCTATTGCCTCTGTCATCTGTTGTATTGATAGGCAGAATAGTATACTTACCAGGAATGGCCTTTACTTCATTGTTCATCACATGGATAACTGACACATCTGTTGCTATTTGATGAACATCATTGGGTGTGTAATTAAACTGATGCCAGTTTAACACTTTAGATAAACTTAATGTTAAATTTCCAAATGAAGCACCCCATGCACAAGGCAAAAGTGTGGTTGTAAAGATAGATGATCCGATGGGAGCACAATTACTTTCAAATGTAAAGTTGGTAATCCAATTATTTGGAGATGACACAAATTGGTCGCTGTATTGTAAAAAGCAATTTCCACCTGAAAGCAAATTGTGCCTACTGGGTTGTAAGGCAAATATAGCTCCACCTTTTAACTTAGCTTTGTTGTTATGAAACAAGAAGGTGGTATTGGGATGGATCCTCATTTGAGCTGCCCCTAGCAATGCAATGGCACCACCAGTCCAAGCACTGTTGTAAGAAAAGTTGGATAAACAGTGTTCAAAAAATATTGCAGTTGTATCAAAGACTGCCAATGCTGAATTTTCATTACCAATGAATTCCACATACTCCTCAAATATTACAGGCAAACCATTCGTATATAATGCACCAGTGCCAGGTGAATTAAAATTCTTCAGTATACCATGTTTAAAATACTTATCATTTCTATTATCAACAAAACTGCAAGAGGTAAAGTAAACTGGCATCTTTGGTCCACTCATCTCAGTGCGCCAATAATCAAGATCAACTGCCGATCCAAGATAAGCTTGATTGTTTTTCCATGTGCAAGCGTTGAAGTGTAGTGAATTGGTAGCATTGATAACATTCTCCTCAGAAGGCATGTACAATCCAAACCCACCACCCCAATAGGCACTGTTATTATCAAACACACAATTATCAAACAACATTGAATTGTACTGGACACTCTCTGAATAGTTTCTAGTTAACAATACAAAACCAACTCGAACTCCACCTCCTGAAGTCCCATAATCTCCTATCCTTTTTCTATGCTCAGTATCAATTATAACAGAGTTGTTAGTAAAATTTGTATTCTTAATGATGACTTTATTAAACTTTGAAGTGTCTTCAAATTCTACTAATACACCACCACCCCAAGAAGCACTGTTGTCATGAAAGTCACAATCATCAATAATAACACTATTGTTATGGGTATTTCCTTTGAACACAATTGAAAGGCCACCACCACGTCCAAATGAGTAATAGTTGGCTCCAACAGGAAGATAAAACAGAGTACTTTCACTTCTGTCAGTAGCATGATTGTTGGAAAAGTTATTGGACCTAAAAAGATAATTTGCATTAAAATTTTTCTTCTGTGTACAATTGTCTTTAACTATCCCTGGATCACAGAACACAAATTCAGCATAAAAGCCACCATTGGACAGCAGTGATTTAATACTTTGATTACGATTGCTTTCAAATAGCGATCCCTCAACCACTAAATTTCCATAAGTATTATACATCACCACACCAGTGCTATTAGAATTCATTACTGTCACATTGGATATTGTCACATCTTTACAATAAATGAAATAGAGAGCTGCACTTAATAAAATTGTTGTGTTTTTAGTTGTACTACTGCTGACATCAACACTCGTACTGTTTCGAATTGATCCACATTCATTAAAGCTAATACCAGTGATTGTTACTGATTGTATACCTTGAAAGAACAACCCTGCATTTTCTCCACAGTTCACAACTGTGTTATCCTCACCACTACCAATGATTGATACAGCAACACAGTTTTGAAACAAAGCTCCTGTCACCGTTGAATTAAGGTTAAATGTGTAATTATTCCCACTGTGAATAGTGATACTCACTGAATGGCCATGACAGTCTGATAAATTGGAAAACGCAAAATCAAGTGATGCACAGGGATATTTGTCGGCTTCAGATAGGCAAGATGAATTATATTTTCCTGTCTTCCAATCCACAACAATGTGAATATCGCTAGCATATAAGTATGGTAGTGTAAACAAGATGAGAAGGGAAGTAGTATACCATGGCTGTATAGCATTCATTGCAGTCGAATCCTGCAAAAAAATATAATTATAATAGTATTAGTTATGTGTAATTATAAACGATGACTTATATAAAACCAATAGCTTAATATGGTAATGCATGTGCATGTGTTATATCAATTTAACAAACAAAAGAAAAATGGCATCAAACTAATTCTGCTCTCTTCTTTATTATATGTGTGTGTGTGTGGTGATATTTCTATTTTAAAAGTAATGGAGATGTAATAATTAACCAGGAAGAAAGTACTGTTAATTGTGTGAGCAAAAAGTTATCTAATTCAGGAAATACTTTTTATTTTATAAATTGTAAGGATATACCAGATAATAACTTCAGTTGAACACTTGGTTCACATACTTTACCAAATTTTGGTAGTCATGGATCAGCCTGCAGCCATGTTAGCCAGTGGCTGAAGACTAGTCAATATGCTGAAGATAAAAATGGTATAGGTGAGACATGCACTGCTTTTTGTACAAAATATCTTTGAACTGTTGTGTAGCCCATGTGCTAGGATAATTTACTCCATTTCTGGATGAAATTCTTCGTGATGAACCAGAATATCACAATTCAGAAGGCTGAGTCGCTGTATACATAGTGGGAGACCTCTAGGGTGATGTAAATTCTCAGGGAGACTATTCATGCTTGTTTACAAATCAATAACTAACAAATCCTTACATACTGTACTAAAATATCTCAAACGCCCTGAAAGGTAGCCATTGCCTTAGTATGAACATTATTGTAAACTTGGCCATATTTTGTATTTCCTTACAGCAGATAATTATAATGTCAACAGACACTATAGCATTATTTTGTTATGACCATAGTGCTTTTCGTGCCTCATTACCCATTGTTTACCTTAAACCAAGCAGCTTGTACATTTGAATAGTGTATGCAGTGACCATGGTATTAAGTTCATGGGCACTTGGGTTTATATCTCTGAAGAGACAATAAGTAGCATTTTGTCTGGTCACCACATTAGTGGTTAGTCACATGCAGGAAAAGTACCTTGTGATTATTTGGTTAACACCTTGAAACTTGTGGTGATTCAAACAAATTACATATAGTAACTGTTGGTCTCTCATGTTTCCTGTGGTAAAACCTAAGTGTGGTAAATACCACTGCCAAAATCATCAGTTGCTTACTAAAGTCAGAATGCAATTTGACATTAATTCAATTGTTAATAAAATGCCCTATATAGCAAATACTACTACAACAGTTCAATTACGTCCACTTGAAATTTCACGTGGCTATTGCGTGTTATTACTTTCATATTTTATTATACTAAACATGTTGTTAATACACGCACGATACACAGGTGAAAGTCAGTTATAGATAAAAAGAAATTTGTATACTTCATAGCCAAAGTTGAAGCCTTGAAATCACAAATACACAATAACATCTCCTACAATAGCATAAATCACATGATTCAGTTTCATTTACTACAATTATTGTAAGTGAATAATAACATAAACACAGTAAAGCTAACTGACATTGTAGCCTAAATATAATTACTCTTGACTGCTCTATGATTTCTTCTATATATACGTACAATAAGTGTGCTTCGGCATGCTGATAACAACTGTATAACTGTACACAACTGTGTTCAGCAGCATTCACAACTATACATGTGTTCATGCCAAAATTCTTATTCCCTACATTTACAGGGTTTAGCCTTTTAACTGATAAGATAACTAACTGGGTGCTATTTTTGAGGACATTTAACCTCATATACTCAGATACTACGTACCACAAATACAAAGAAGTTTGCAGACATTAGCAATTACCTTGTTCAAGGTAAAATTGGTAGCTGAAATATTCAGTTAGGTAGTTTTCTAGCTATGATATGTGTGGAGCAATTCTCTGCAAAATACAATGACAAAAGAAGCCCAATTCACGGTATGCCTATGGCCAGCCCAGTGCAGGAAACTATTTAGTTTCAGGGCCATGTAAGAAACGGTGTAATAACCCGTGACATCACAAATTCTGGACTAAGATTTAGAAAGTACATGAAAGAGTAATTCAAATATCTAGTATGAAATTAGAGAAAACTGAAGTGATTCATTAATTTCTGAGGTCAATTGTTTCAAGTTCAATGGCGGACATTGGGAGGGTGAACACTCTACTGGAATTCCGACATAATCCTCACTCTGTTAGTATTACAAAAATAAAAACGGTTGAAGTAACTCAACAGGTTAATTTCTATGACTATGTTTGTGCTTTGTAGCAACAACATTACAGTACATAACATACACCCTTTCATTTGCTTTAAATGTTGAACATTCAACCTGGGTTGCAGGGCATTCATATGATCAATCTGGATTGAAATCGTAAGTGAGTTCAAATCTACAATGACTTTGGGGAGAAGGAACTGAGTAAATTACACTGCATGCTCAGGGGCTATTGTCACATGTTGAATAAACCATTATGTAATAATTAAGTGTCTGTTGGTTGAGGGTGATTTGGAAATTCATGTGCAACGGTGAGTCACAAGTAGTGAGGACGAACCTCATAAATTGTTTGCCTTCATAACCAACCATCTATATAATGTTACGGCAGGGCAGGGCCACACCTGAGATTGAACCTGAGATCATTGTATACTGGATATCCACATTACTGAATACTGTATGGTACTCACTACCAGTCTGGCATACACACTTAGTTTTTATTAATTATTAGGGAACATAATGTACAAATAGCTATTTACAAACGATTAGTTAGCTGGTCAATAATGAGTTCCAGTCAATGAAATGATACTTCTTGGGAAGAGCTGTTTTGATAAGCTGTGGTGTTTGCGCTTGGGTGGATAAAATGAAGTGGATGGTGGTGGCGAGTGTGTCTAGTTGTCCTCAAAAAATGTTGCGGTATGTTTACTACACTAGCTCTAGCAATTTTACAGCGTTCTCTTAGAGTGGCCCAATTTAGAGATTCTATCATATTAGTTTCACTACTACCACATAGCGGGTTATTTTCGAAACAGAAATTTTCGCACAAGAAGCAAAATTTGAATTTTGAAAGATTTTAATTTTGAAGAGTGCATATTTCTAAGTCCGGATGGATTTCAAATAAATGGAAATTTGTGTCACAAATTATGAAGATGCGTGAATGTTTGCCGAAAACTGACTTACTGATAGAATAATCCCCATTCCTGTGCACTGGAGAGAAGACTGAGGGAATCTTGGGTGGAGTGAATTCACTGGCATGATCATGCTTGATCATAGCTACGGCCTATCCTACCATAGATTCTGGCACCAATTCCCATTCTGGATCACCTGTTTTCTGGTTATTGGTACAGTAATGATACAGTTTACCCATTGTCATCAGCAATATTGAGCTAAAACTCGAGGAATACCCAAACGAATCGCCGAAAGTTGGACAGCTGCTTTCACTTGTAGGAATTTATTTTTGAAAAACAACCGGATGTGGGAATTTATTTTCGAAGAGAAGGGCCTCTTTGAAATATCCGAAAATAAAAACCTTTCAAAAATTACCAGCTATACGGTATATGTGCTATAGTTGTTACATATTTATAAACAGCTTGTCACTATGATTGACTCTACCTTAGATGAGTTTTGTACCAACCTGAACATGCATTATGATCACACCTGTGCACAACCTGCACAGTAACAAATATAATAATAATAATACCCATCTTGCCATAGATTAAAATGGATAGGGAACATGTCATTCCTATCATAAACCTTCAGTATTGGAAAACATTGAAAACAGGGAACTTTGCACCTTGATATCTGCCCTACAGTACAAAATGATTAATCGAATGAAAACAGGTCTAAAGAGCAGCCTGCCAGCTACGTAGCTATATGCCCCTCGGTCCGTGTACAAGGAAGAGAACTCTGATATAATTTTTTTTTCTACTAGACTATATAATAATACACAACCAAAGTCTGAAATATGAATTTATATCACACAATTGTCACTTACGCCTTACGGGATGGTGCCCTCTCTTTATATCACATGCATGCACTGAAGCAGTTGAAGTATGGACCCTTGAAGTAAACGGCGGGGAGGGACTTTTTTTGTTACGTTACAAACATTCCCCACGTGACGACTAATGACGACACTTCAATAACTCTTCTTTTTTTCTCGGATGTGCACATTTACGATAGTCAACAGCACCAAAAATTTGTAGTTGAATCCGGCGTCATCGAGACCTGCCCTTTTCTCAGTTTGCTTTATTTCAAGTCGATCGCTGGATAACCCGCGACTGAGTAAGTAGCTACATATTACCGGTAACTGAATTAATTCATAAGGTATTTTGTATAGCTGTTGGTCTGTATATCATTATAGTCATTGAGTAGTCTTGTGCCCAGACTGCTTTTAATATTATTTCCTTTCCGTGTGGGGCTTTTTATCCCGCAGTTCTCGCCCCCACATGAAAGAAAAAAGCGGTCTGAACACGAGACTAGTCATACAGATGCCCAAATGTAATTATTTATTTATTTAATTTATTTTAATACTTTTTAATGCAGTTCAGGACTGCATTAAAGGTCAGTGGGTAATAGATACCCACTGCCAAAGAAACATACATACAATACAATGCAATAACTAATAATTACAACTGTTAGTTACTTATAATTACAATAGATAGCTAGAGTTTGTTAAAATTGGTAGAAATTGGTGCTCTAGAGCAGCGCTTTCAATCGTATGTGTACTCTCAAACTTTTGACATAATTGGAGTAACTGAAACTTGGCTCTCAACTAACATTTTTACTAATGAAATATTTCCCTCTTGCTACACTGTTTTAAGAAAAGATCGAGATAGTAGAGGTGGTGGTGTATTATTAGCTTTCAAATCTTTCCTCACAGTAATGCAGTTGTCCTCTCCAAATGATTTAAAAATAGTCTCTGCTGAGATAGACCCAAATTTGCTCGTGTGTCTGATATATCGTCCACCTAACTGTTCTGATCAATATAATACCTCACTCATGGCATACCTCACTCATGGCATACCTCACTCATGGCATACCTCAATTCATTCGATAGTACTCAAAACATTGTATTATTGGGAGATTTAAATTTTCCTGACATAGACTGGAGTATCTACAGTGGTAGTTCCCCCACAGCTGATGATTTCGCAGAAGTAGTATTTGGACTCAATTTGATTCAATGCATAACTGGCCCCACGCATCGCGCTGGGAACACCCTAGACATAGCCTTGTCTAATATTAGTGGCCTTCAACATATTGAAACCTACACAAACCTACCACCCAACCTCTCATCTGACCATTATTTGATAAAACTTCTCATTAACCATGTCCTCAGCAAACCTACAAAAATACGTATACAAAGATTAGATTACAATAAAGTTAACTGGGAGGACAAGAACCAATTCCTTACAGAATATGACTTTACCTTAGCATTGAATTCTAAAAATGTTGAGTTTATCTGGCTATACCTGAAAACTGCCATAAATAGTGCTTTAAATCTATATGTTCCTAAGATCTCTATTAAAGAATCAAATCATCCCAAGTGGTTTAACCCAACAATCCGTCACAAAATCAAGTGCCTCCGCACTGCTAAGAGACAACTTGTGAGACATCCTACAGAAAGGAAAAGACTTAAAGTGGAGTATCTACAAAGGGAATTACAACAGATGATAACTGAAGCTAAGCATGATTATGAAACAAATCTAGCTTTAAATTATGCTCACAGTAATAGCAACAAAATTTTTAAATATATATCAAGTATCAAAGGGCGAGAAAGCTTTCCTGCTAAAATGTACCACATAAATGAATCAGCATCCACTGACTTGGAAAAAGCTCAACTATTTAACAATTATTTCCACTCAGTTTTTTCTACATTTACAGGTTCAACATCATCTGTATCTGACTTACAATCAAGCAGTGTCACTCCTCATGTTCAAGATATTCTGTTTTCTGATTCTGACGTCCTTGACTTACTTATATCTCTTGACGAAACCAAAGCTTGTGGCATTGACAGCTTTAGCCCAAAAATCTTCAAACACTGTGCAGGGCCACTACTTCATATAATTTGCCATCTTTTTCACACGAGTATATCATGCAGTTTTATTCCTCTTGACTGGCGCACTCATTGTGTGGTTCCTGTGTACAAATCTGGGGACAAAAGTTCTGTGAGCAACTACAGACCCATCTCACTGTTATGTATTTTATCGAAGGTTCTAGAAAGAATTGTGTATAATAATATAATTAATCTTGTCAGAGAACAATCCACCAAACATCAGTTTGGTTTCCTTCCTAGAAGATCTACGTTACAGCAGCTACTAGTATTTGCAGAAAAAGTCTTTGAACCTAACAAATGTGAAGTGGATGTAGTATACATGGATTTCAAGAAAGCTTTTGACTCTGTCTCTCACCACCACTTACTTGGCAAATTACAAACCTTTGGAATAACTGGTAAAGCAAGACAGTGGTTTGAAGCATATCTACACAATCGCTATCAATGTGTCAAGATAGGAGATTCATTGTCAGAATTATGTTATGTACATTCAGGGGTGCCCCAAGGAAGTGTCTTAGGACCTTTGTTATTCGTCATTTTCATTAACAACCTACCCGAATTCATTCAATTTGCAACTCCTTTTATATACGCTGATGACACCAAACTTCTATATGCAATTAGATCTCGTGAAGATACAAACTGATATCAACAGAGCTTCTAATTGGAGCACCCTGACTGACTTACCTTTCAACGAATCCAAATTTATTCATTTACGTTTCTTCTCGACTACAACAGTCCCCCCTACATACACCATCAATGGAAATCCTATTAAATGTCTAGCACAGCATAAAGATCTTGGAGTAACATTCACATCTGACTTCAGCTGGTCAGCACACTATAACAACATATGTACAAAAGCTTACCAAACCTTAGGACTTATCAGAAGAACATTCCAGGTTAACAGTGCTGAGGCAAAGAAACGTCTATACCTAGCACTAGTCAGATCACAACTATTATATTGTTCACAACTATTGAGGCCTCAACTAATAAGAGACATTACTGCACTAGAACGCATTCAACGAAGAGCCACTAAATATATTCTTAACGATTATACATCCTCATACAAACTCAGACTGGAACAACTGCATCTCCTGCCTCTCATGTATCACTGCGAACTCCAAGATATACTGTTTCTAATAAAATCATTAAAGTCACCCACTGATAATTTTAATATCTACAACTACATTACTTTTGCAAGAGGCAACACCAGATCCAGGATTAACCAAAAACTGAATCATCCAAGGACATCATCAGTAACACAACATCATTTTTACTTTAACAGGATAGCCAGACTATACAATTACTTACCAGTCATTGATCTTTCACTATCTACCAACACAATTAAATATCGTTTAACTAGCTACTTATGGTCGCATTTTATTAATAACTTCAACCCTGAGAGAGCTTGTACATTTCACCTTTTGTGCCCTTGCCACCGCTGCTCTAGAGCACCAATTTCTATCAATTTTAACAAACTCTAGTTATCTATTGTAATTATAAGTAACTAACAGTTGTACTTATTAGTTATTGCATTGTATTGTATGTATGTTTCTTTGGCAGTGGGTATCTATTACCCACTGACCTTTAATACAGTCCTGAACTGCATTAAAAAGTATTAAAATAAATAAAATAATAAATAAATTATATAGGTAGGGAATCCATAATCTATGCTATAACCAAGACTATACTTATGTACAGGCTGTACCGTATCTTCTGAGTTACAAGGGGGTCAATTTTTTCATTGCCAGTCCTATGGATAGGTATATAATACCAACTGAGGTACTTATACAATTAGTAGGAATTTAGAGATTATATAAAAGTCGTTAGGTACAGTATGTTACCATTATAACTTAGAAAAAATATGACACCAAAAGGTATAGAAAACGAAAAAAACAACTTGTCGCAACGGGCACTTGAACCACAGACCTCCAGCCTCAACAAAAGGTACAGAAAACAAAAAAAAAAGCTTGTCACAACGGGCACTCGAACCACAGACCTCCAGCCTGAAGAGCAGTGTTCCTAACCACTGTACCACCGGTGCTAGCTACCAACTCTTCTTATTTTGCCATATTTAAATGTCACAAATGTAAATCAATATATATCACTATATATCTAACCCATACCGTAACCCTAACCTAATGTTTTAAAACGTTGTCCTAATCCTACTAGCGCTTCTTCCTAATCCTACTAGCGCTTCTTCCTAATCCTACTAGCGCTTCTTCCTAATCCTAAGGGCGCTGTTCCTAATCCCAAGGGCGCTGTTCCTAATCCCAAGAACACTGTTCCTAATTCTAAGGGTGCTGTTCCTAATCCTAAAGGCGCTGTTCCTAATCCTAAAGGCGTTTTCTAACCCTAGGGGTGCTTTACTAATCCTAGGAACACAGTAAGAGCGAGAGTAAGAGCAAAATTACGTGAAATTACGATAAAAACCGAAATGGTAACATACTGTACGTAATGGCTAGTGCCGTACAGTGAAACACATGTTGCTGTCAGACTTTCAGTGCTGGTCACTGTAAAGTGTTACTAATAACAAGAAGATACCAGTAGACATTTAATCAGTTGCATAGCCTTCCAAGGTGTAAAATAAACTATTTGAAAGTGCATAGTGTCACTAGCTAGCAAAACTCTATGCTGCAGTTTCTGCAGCTGAAATAGCCTAATGCTGTTGCTGGAAGTTCAGAGTACAAACGTACCCATACCTCAATCACATGCAGCCCAGAAGTGCAATTTCTGTAAAACACTGCCTCTGCCCATTTTGTATTCAGGTCTTGATGATACACAATGATATCCTTGGCTAACTTCATGTCAGTCATGGCCACTGGGAATGCTATGACTGTACCACTATTTTAATATAAACCTTCATTAACTATATACTGCAGAGCACTATTCATCACTTTTGTTTTCACAATCCTAACTGACTTATGGCAACTTAACAATGACTATACTTACTCCATCTTAAATGATTATGTGATTCTGCATGGGGATTAAATGAAAAATTATTTGCATTAAGTTAAATTACCCAATGTACACTCATTGCCGCATATTATGTTTGTAACCATTTAAAAAAATAATGACGTGACAGATGCTTTTATCATGTTTAGGAAATTCTCCTATGCATGCTTCCAGTTACTATATCCTGTTGAAACAAAAGCTTCATCCACTCTTCCTGCAGATCCTGGTGCTGATGCAAAAGAGCGACATGGAAAAGAATACAGTACTCTATCTATGGATATTTCTTACCACTTACTGTTGAAAGAACATTTCTTCTTCCCACATAATCGAAGTAGAAAATGTGGACCAACTGGTTGAGCAGGTGACTCATGGTGGCCCACAGCAGAATTAATGCATGTCCTAGCTCTCAGTAACACTGGTACCAAGTTGCAAAAGCCATTCATTGTCTTCTTTACCTTTGCTAGCAGAGCTTATCATCTAAACGTCAGTTTCAACATCATCCAGTTCATAGTTTTGTCATCCAACAGTAACACAATGCTGTGAGTGTCAAGAGTTTTGTCACTTCTACTGCTATTGTCATTTCTGCTTTGTCTTTGTCTTCTTTGTCTATGGATTTTTTTGCATCAGCACAAAAATAAAAGCCTTGGTTTAATTCTGGATATCAATGGCTCATGGCACAACATGGAAATATTTGTGTTATTAAATAAATCACAAATATGCCTGAATCGATTGTACGATCCAATCTAACTCCATCTTTAAAATGCAGTACATGGAGCAAGAGCAATGTTTGAGATCAGGCCTTGACTAGCTGTGGTATGGCTATATGCTCTACTGGTGAGATACAGCAGATGACCATGATGTATACATAAATTCTGATGTTAATATTTGAGTGGACAAATGCCCACATAGTTTTACATCACTGAATTTAATCACTAATTCAGTCAGTAGCCAACCATGGTATAGGGATTAAATATCAATTAGTATATGTCAGTGCAGGTGTAGGCGACTGCTACTTTTTATGTCTATCATCTCTAATTGAACTTAAAGTCCTCATTTTTCCTTCTACTTGTTTTGTTTACTTTAATTATGACTGGTGAACTAGCACACAGGGCAGATCTAGGATTTCTCAAGGGGTGTGTGGCTAGGGGCTTCTATAGTGGGACTAAAAAATGTAGCAACTGGTTGATACATGTAGTAGTACAATGTACAAAGCACACTCAGCATGCAGAGCATTCTTTCTGTAGAGGCTCTAGGAGCATGCCCTCACAGGAAACTTTAACAAATTTATAGCTTTCTGAGATAGAATTTGGTATTGAATAACATTGTGAGCCAAGTGAAATTTTCTGCTAGTGGTAACTAGCTTTCTATAAAGGGCACAGCATAAATGCTGCAGTATGGTTTGAGTTCAAGTTGAGGTTCAAGGGGTGTTTAAAGAATTCTAATGATGGATGTTCTATTAAAGTAGTTGACTGTTCTATTAGAGTATTTCGATGTTGAGCAGCTTATTAAGCAGTTTTATCCCTGAATATAAATCTGATCTCTTCTTGTTTGATTAGCTCTCAATCTTTTCATCTTTTCATTGCCCATGTATGCTATAGGTGCAACTGCACCTGTACTGTACTTCTAGCTAGCACATAGTAAAATTTTGGAGGGGGGTTCTTTAGCTCCCTATGCACCCCCTCCCCTAAATCCATCCTTAGACTGCATACCACATCAAAAAAAAAAAAAAAAAAAAAAGAATGACACCATACTTGATGCTTTCGACTGAACATGCATGCCAACTATCAATTACTGAAAGAGTGAAGTAGTCATTATGCTTCGTTTTCAGCTACGTTCAGCCAATTACACAGCATTGCAAGCAAAGAAAATTATGAGAAGTGTCTCTGCAATCAATCCTGTTTGTACAACAGAAAATACAGACAATTTCTCTAGAGAAGCCATCACACACTAGGCTACCACCTTGCGTTGTCAGTAAGAAGAAATAGGAACAAAGAAGGACGAAGATAAGTCCGTGAGGCTTAGCCATTATTGAATTATGTTTGTTTGAAGGCAACATGCAGTTAGTCAGTCTGAACAATTTTGCTACTGTTGTAGCTCATTATCCTAGCTATGTACTGATACTGTTAAATATATACATATATGCATTTCCCAAAGATTTGCTATTAGCTGCACAGAGAATTTATCACTAGCAGTACTAAATCACTGATGCTGGGGGCACAACTTCCAGCCACTTAAACATTTTAATGTGTTGAACTAAATTACCATATTTCATGTATAATTTACCATATTTCATGTATAATTTACCATATTTCATACAGTATACAGTTATATTTGTATAACCGGCTAGCAGGACTATAAACATACAGACATGCACTAAATTACTTCATAAAACAATCAGCTTGAATTCTCAAAGTGTTGAGGATGAATCTTGTACACCCAAGTGATAGCCATAAATATATCCCTGTGACCGCTATAAGCTCACAATCAGTTTACAATAAAGCTGACCAGACCTATATTATAACATCCATGCATAGTGGATTACACAACAACCCTTGCTGCATTACATCATGCAACTCCTTACATCATGCACTTCTGTTGCAGACAAACACAGCTGTAAATATACAGAAAGTTCTAAGCTGCAAAATTACTTGCCTTATGCTAAGATGCTGGGTCACTGTGTTAATGAACATGTCAAAACGCTAGGTCCCAAATGTGGATAAGTACTTCATAATCTCATTAGTAAGACCACCTCATTATTGTGGCCATGTCAAATGGGTCTCAACTTCCAACAAAGCTGCATGGTAGTGCTCTTAATGTCATCTCCTTATTAAGACTGCTTTTTATCCCATAGGTGACTTAAGTTTAAATCCCCATTACAGATATCAGTTGCACTCCAAATGCCCACTAAATTTTGTGTGGTGCCTTCTGTACTGATTGACCAATGTAAACAGTTCAATCTCATGCTATGACTTGGGTGAAGTGTGGACCAAAATGTAGGGGATGATCTTATTTTGACATGCATGCCAATTCTTCTCCTATGTTATTGGTTGTTTGTGAATTAAATCACCACACCTTGTCTTGGAAGTTTTCTGCATTCAATTCATCATAGTTTTAGTATCAAGTTTCTGGTTCCCTGCTACACAGGCTTTCAGTAGCCTCTTGTAAGCCGGGTAATAATTAGACAATGGCCAATTTTCCAACCAGTTGATTATCTGTTTGCACGTGATACAAAAAATTATAGGTGTTGAGAAAAGATACTAGCAATCACCAACAGTGCTATTTGTCATCTTGAATATGGCAGCATCTCTTTGCCTATACTATTTGCAAGTCTCAATACTGGCTTTGGAGCTTGCTTTTACTTCATTACCAGCATTAATATGTCTATTTTACCAAATACTGTACATTGTATATTTTTTTCAGATTATAAAAATGGAAACCTTTCAGTTGCATTTAGCTACTGCTGTAATTTTGTTTACACTACCATGGCTACATGCTACTGATATTGCAGTGAATGAAGAGACTGGAATGGACAAGTTTTCATGTTTGGTTGGCAAAGTTCCTTGTGCCACACTTGATTTTTTGTTTTCTAATTTACCTGACTGTCATGGTCATCCACTTAATGTTACTATCCATGATGGTAATTTCAAGTTTACTTTTAATTCAACCGTGACAAATAGTTTGTTTAAGAATTGTCCTTCAGTTAGTATCACTGGTAGTGGTGCTGACAAGACAAGCATAATTTGTGGAAAGGATGTGGGTTTTTCCTTTAATGGTTTAATATCAGTGAAACTTGCTAACATCAAATTTAATAAATGTGGATCAATTCAAAAACATAAGGCGATTGA
This sequence comes from Dysidea avara, assembly GCF_963678975.1. NCBI lineage: Eukaryota > Metazoa > Porifera > Demospongiae > Dictyoceratida > Dysideidae > Dysidea > Dysidea avara. Next base: position 24,267,911 of record NC_089278.1, read on the forward strand.
TGTTGCCAGTTATATGGATCAAGGCACAGAACCATTATTTAGGATAGTACTTTATTTTGCTAACTGTAAAGATGTGACTATTTCCAATGTACTACTTCTAAACCATGATAACGCTGCTCTAGTTGTAGACAAGATTTACGGAAGTTTATTGATTGAAAAGTCAGCAATATTTGATGATCAGAATATTCTCCCATTATCTGTAGCAGCAGATGTAGCCTGCTGTGATCATGGAAAGATTGGTGAAAACTGTGTTATGCAGAAACACTTGAATTTCTACTCAAATGTGAATGGAACTCCTCTGTTTAATATGTCAAGCTATTTTTCACTTGACAACAGCAGAAGTGTTTTGATTGCATTTGATGAGTACATTTCAAACAATACTATTAGCATAGATAACTGTAGGTTTTATGATGCTTTTTGGGATGGTGGTTTATTGGTAAGCCTTAGAAATGTGTACAATTATAAAAGCAGTGAAGTTATTGACAACATCTCACCTTTGAATGTAAACACTACCGAAAATAATAAAGATGAAATATGTCCTCCAGGTTATTATCTAACGTCTAATGGAACCTGTCAATGTTCCTTTTTAAATGACAAGCAACAGCTGAATGGTATATTGTCATGCAATAATGATAGACATGCTGCCAAAATTAAACGTGGCTATTGGGCTGGATATCGATTATCTAAACAACACCCAACTCCAAAGTACACAAATTTAGTTACTGGACAATGTCCACGACACTATTGTAGCAAAATGAAAACAATACTACAGAATTTTCTACCCAATATAAGTAACATTACAATTTTAGATGATCTTGTTTGCTCACCTTTTAATCGAACTGGAACACTCTGTGGGAGATGTGTAGAAGGCTTTGCTGTTGCAGTCAATTCACCATATTATGACTGTGTTAACTGCTCAAGTTGGCTCAGCAAACATGGCTGGATAATTCTTATTCTAACTGAGTATGTTCCCTTTACATTTCTATTTAGTATTCTTTTGTTTTTTGATGTTGATCTTAATTCAGGAAGTATTAGTTCAATTATCTTATACTTCCAGGTGTTTGACTCACTAAATATATATTCTGATGATAACATTGATCAGTTAGGAGATAACAATAAAATACTTAAAGGCATTAGTTTCCTTTACAATATATGGAATTTGGAATTTTTTGGTATATTTTTGCCACCCTATTGCATTAGCTGCAACTTTAATACCATGGATATTCTTGCAATCAAATACATTTCAGGATATTATGCACTTCTTTTGTTTATGTTGTTTACAACTGTGTTCAGTGTAGTTCGTGTAAACTTATGTGGCTTGGAAAAAATAGTAAGAGTGTGCTGCCTCAGATTGAAATTCTTCATAACTCGACAAGGATCTATTGTTAGAGGATTAGCTACCGTTTGGACACTGGTGATTGCCAAACTGACATTAATATCAGGACTGATGTTGTCACGAGAAGACCTTAAAGGTTCAAAAGCTTCACAACTAGCACTACCAGTTGCTTGGTTGCAAGGTAATATGGACTGGGGAGGAGATGAGCATCGAGTGTATGTAATTGTATCCTTTCTTGTTCTTTTATTTTTTGTGTTTGTTCCTGTTTCTGGACTACTTTGCTTCCCTCTGGTGCAACAAATCACAAGAAAAATTCATGAAAGAACTGGTGTTGATTTATCCCAATACATAATTTATAATTTCATAGCTGGCTTTTTGAGACTGTTTTCAAAATTTAAACCATTGATTGATAGTATTCAAGCAAGTTGTAGACAAAATTGTGAATTCTTTGCTGGATTACTTTACTGCTACAGGTTTGCTATCATCTTTGTATTTTCTTTTACCATCAGGGAGGAAACATTTTTCTTCAATGCTGCAGTTTCTATGACTTTTGTGATTATAACACTATTGGTTCAACCATATAGGGAACAACGGGACAATATTGTTACCATCCTATGTGTTTCCAATATTATTTTTATCAATCTGATCAGCACATATCTTCTGTATTATAGTGACACTGCTCCAGATAGCAATTACAGCAACATGCAGCTACTGTTGGTGTTACAGTTAATTCTTGTTCTTTTACCTTTTGCATACTTTATGGTGTTTGCAATTTCAAGATCAATGAAGAAGCTGAAAGCCTGTTGGAGACAAGAGCGTGTTGAGCCTCCTGCACAGCAATATCCACCGATTCAAGAGCTCCCAGAAGATGGCAGTGTTTCTAGTGATCATGATTTATCTGATTAAAGATAGAAACCATGCAAATATAAATATATACATTATGTAGTAAATAGAGTATATATGCATGACTGTGAGAATGCCTTTTTTGTTTATATAAATCACAACATTGTCCCTCGTATGCTTCACATCATCTCCTTTACACTGTATTAAACAGCACTGACTTCTCATGATCATATGTATAATGTTGGAATTTTAATATTAGAATTGAGAACTACAGCTATATAAGCCTGTATACAGAGACTTACTATATATCAATCTTAATTCTGATGTCACTCTTCCCTGTAATTGTACACTGTAAACTGAGAAGTATGAAATTTATAAATACTATAAAGGGATGATTTCTATGGTCAGTGATATTCATACTTAGTATGAGGTTTGTGCAAACGTCATACTTTGTAGCCACAGTGGGATTCATACGTGAACTTCATAACTGACCATGTATACATATACTATGTAACTACATTGTTAAGTGGATTTGACACAGTTGAGTGGCTAGGTGCATACATCTTAACCACAGTTCACCAGATTAGTGTTCTTCTACCAGTTTATATACGATACTAATATAATATTTCTTGGTATCTAAAAAATCTGCATGTTAAATGAATGTACACCCCTCATAACTGTTATTTCAGAATTTAGTAATGGATTCCTAAAGTTGATCAATCACTTGTTTAGCTAGTCCAACAATTTCAGATGTCATAGCCTCCCTATACATATTGAGGTCTTAAATAAGTAAACTTTATTGCATCTACTTCAAATTCTGTAGGTCTTCAGCACTTGCACAGCCACATCAAACATGTAATTTTAGAATTAGAAGGTTACTTTCAACAGAAATCTTGTATGTCTCTCTTATAGTTTCCAATTATTCTACCATGTACATCTAACAGTATGACAATAAGTAAATACATACATCGAAATTTAAACCAACGTGCAGCATTACAATAAAAGAGCCATGCACAACATCAAAATAAAATCATGGTTATTTTAAAGTTGTACTGAACTATGCATGTATATCTGATTTTATGTAATTACAGAAACATGTATAGCTACTATCAAGAGTTCATAATATAGTAGTGGGGGGAGAGTGTCTAACTGAAATACTTCCACAGAACACACTGTGTTAAGTTACACCTGACTCTGTTCAAAGAATAAAGACTTGACCTTATCAGCACCAATTAACACTAATCAACAGTTCTCTATCACCAGTACAGGTATTGATTTAATCAAAGAGAAACAGAACACAGTGTGTTTGTACAGGGTATATTGACAGTTGGACACTCTCTCCCATTACTATATTATGAACTCTTGCTACTATATACTGGCATACAAATATAACAATGATAACAGTATCTAAATCATGTGACTCCTACTACTAGTTCTCATAGGATGAATTATCACTATCATCATTCCTGTTTGGAACAAGTGGAGTTTCCTCTGATGCAATGTGAGGTAATTCATTTGTAGGAATACGCTCGTGCCTCCAGCAAGCTTTTAGCTTCTTCCATGACCTTGAAATTGCAAATAACACAAAGTACCCAAATGGCAACAGCACAAGAATTAACTGTAGAATCAAGAGGGGTTGCTTGTTGTAGTTCTCATCTGTAACAGCTTGACTGTAATACAAAAGATATATACTGGCGAGATTAATAAGAACAATATTGGAAATACATAAGATGGTAACAATATTGTCTCGTCGTTTCTTGTATGGCTGAACAGTTGCAGTAATAATAACAAATATCACTGAAATTACAGCATTATAGAAAAATGTCCTCACTCTTATAGTGGCAGAAAAGACAAAGATGATAGCTAATCGGTAGCAATAAAGTAGTGCAGCATAGTACTCACATCTTGGTTTACAACCTGCCTGAAAACAATCAATCAGTGTTTTAACCTTAATGTTTAAGAACGGTTTTTCCAAGCAGTCTGTTATAAATTTATAAGTTTTATATTTGCGAAAGTCAACATCAAACTTTACTCGAATTGTTCCAGTAATCTGTGGTACCAGTGGGTAGCACAATAGTCCAGTAACAGGGACAAATACAAATATTGTAAGGACAGCTATAGCTGCACCTACATACATCATGTGCTGGCTTCCGCCCCATTTCAGGTTACCTTGCAGCCATGCAACTGGCAGAGCTAATTTTGAAGCTTCTGATCCATTAAGAATTTCTTGGGAAAGTATCAGTCCTGATATAAATGCAAGCTTGGCTATTATCAGGGTCCAAACAGTAGCTAGCCCTCTTATTGTAGATCCTCCTCGGGTTACACGAAGCTTCAATCTTGTACAGCGTTCTCTCAGAAAACGGGCCTTCTTTTCCAAACCACAAAACTTTAGTTCAAACAATGAAAAGAGTATTATTGCATAAAATGCTGAAGAGTATTTAACCAATAAAACATCCATAGTGTTAAAATTGTGGTTAATACAATAAGATGGTAAAAAGATACCAAGATATTCCAAATTCCATATATTGTAAAAAAAATGGATGCCTTTAAGGAGTCCATCGCTACCTTCCAAATTATCAATATCATTGTCAGAATATATGTTTAATGAATTAAATATTTGAAAATAAAGAACAATAGAACTTATGGTACCTGAGTGAAGGTTGATATCAAAAAACAGAATAATACTAAACAATATTGTAGAAGGAACATATTCAGTCAGAATGAGTATTAACCAGCCATGTTTACTAAGCCAGTTTGTACAATTAACACAGTCATAATATTGTGAATTGATTGCCACAGCATATCCTTTTATACATCTTCCACAAAGTGTTCCGGTCCGATTAAAAGGAGAGCAAAGCAAGTGATCCAAAGCTGCCACGGAGTTGTTAGTTGTGTTGGGTAGATTTTGCTGTCTTACTGTTTTTGATTTTTTGCTACAATAATGTCGTGGGCATTTTGCAGTAACTAAATTTGTGTAATTTGGAGTTGGGTGCTGTTCAGATAACAGATATCCAGCCCAATAGCCAAGTTTAATCTTTGCAGTAAATGTTTCACTATCACACGACATAATACCATCAAGACGCTGATCATCATTTGAAAATGAACATTCACAATTGTTACTTTTTGTCAGGTAAAAGCCTGGAGGACATGCCCCATTTGTGTTAACAAAATCTGCTGCTGACTGCAAACTATGAAAGGCAAATCCTGTACTACCCATCACACTTGTATTGCCAGCTCCACTACCTGTGATACTAACTGAAGGACAATTCTTAAACAAACTACTTGTGACTGTTGAATTAAGAGTGAACTTGAAAGTACCATCAGTGATGGTAACATTAAGTGGATGACCATGACAGTCAGGCAAACTAGAAAACACAAAATCAAATGTAGCACAGGGAACTTTGCCCATTAAACATGAGAAATTGTCTATTCCAGTCTTTTCGTTCACTGCAACATCAGTAGCACACAAACATGGTAGTGCAAATAAAGCAATAAGAATGATATACACTTGAAGATGTTTCATAGCCTATCAAAGCAAATATAAAACATAGCATGCATTGCATGTAAATTGTGATGCACACATCAATTACAACATTAATGTCTACATATATCAGTTTGTCTGCCTTCTTATATGTAATGCTGATTTATGTGCAAGCATGCACACCCAGTATAATCATTAATTTGTTCTTTGACTTCAAAAACTTTCCATACTTTACACAATTACATTACATCAGCACTTGTGCTGTAAAGCCTTAATAAATAAATAAAAACATAACAACACATGTGCTTCAATGCTACATTGTTCCATTTGATACAACAAAAATTGTAAATGTGTGATTTTTTTGAGATACTGAGGTAACTACATACAAAACCTCCCATGTTCTTCTCTGATCACTTTTACTTTAACAGCCATATTTGTGAAATGTTTTCCCACCTCTGGGAATTGCCATTTTCCATTGATGTTTTGAGAGCTACATTTTGTGATCAAACTTTCTCAAATAGTGTGGTGAACACGTTTTATGTAGAGCATCATTGTTTCAGATGTAATTTAATTCCCACGCCTTCCTTATATACCTTTGATTAATTCTGATTGCTCGTAGGCTATACCAGGCTTGCTAGCATACCAACTGCAATGCGCAACTAATCCTTTTTACATCTGTATACATGTACATATACCTATTGTCATAGGCAGCGGAAAGGGAGGAGGGGGGGAGGCTAGGGGTCTAAAGCCCCCCCTCAGAATGATACCACACCAAAGTTATCCTTCTTGGAATGGGGCTGAAAACCGCGATAAAGATTGAGATACTCTAATAGAGTAGTCACTCTAATAAAGCAGTCACAGTATTAGAGCAGTGTGTAGCGAGCTATGGAAGGATTTTAATGTAGTTTATCAACTATGAATGCGTAGCTGGTGAGGTGGGCAGCTATTGTCAGCTGGTTGCGACCTTTTTTTTGTTTTTGGTGTCACCATACCAAACCAGAGACTAAGTCTGGGTCAGCCCAGCCCCCCCTCATATCAACTACTTCCTCCGCCCCTACCTATTGTAACTGCAGCAAATCATTGGGAAGCAATAAAACCCGGAATACGGAATAACGGAACAGCGGAATAACAGAATAAGCGAAAATTACATTCTTAATATTTTACTACTATATATACAGTCTATAGCATTTATACAATACTCACCTCGTAGCAATTCCACAGAGAATCACTAAGGCGATCCTCAGGGCGATCTTTAAATAGAACTAGCACAAAACTAACCACTCTAGAATAATCTAACTGAGCTAAAATACTTTCTAATACACTTTACTACAAAATCGCTACAACACTATAAGTTCTTTCTGCTACAGCTGCTTATACCAGCCATCACACACGAGTAACTGCCCGAATTTATTAGTGACAACATTCCATCCTAAGAAGTCTTCTCTACTTTGTCTAACCTGTTAGTTATCCATCGCCAAACAAGCTTAATGTAAATTCAAAAGGTTAAGTGCTGTATTTAGCTGACATCACTTTGTGCAGCTTGATTCTAATAAATTCGGGCAGTTACTCGTGTGTGATGGCTGGTATAAGTAGCTGTAGCAGAAAGAACTTATAGTGTTGTAGCGATTTTGTAGTAAAGTGTATTAGAAAGTATTTTAGCTCAGTTAGATTATTCTAGAGTGGTTAGTTTTGTGTTAGTTCTATTTAAAGATCACCCTGAGGATCGCCTTAGTGATTCTCTGTGGAATTACTACGAGGTGAGTATTGTATAAATGCTATAGACTGTATATATAGTAGTAAAATATTAAGAATGTAATTTTCGCTTATTCTGCTGTTCCGTTATTCCGTATTCCGGGTTTTATTGCTTCCCGCAAATCATTAACACTTTCTTAGTTTACTAGAGTGGTATATCCCCAGTACACGGAACAGGTAATAGTTTACTCTTTTAGTAGCTTTTCAGTAAACCCGCATTTACTGACGTTTTACTGAGTTTAAAACTTAGGAAACAACATGTATAATACTAAAAGTTACTGGTATTTCACTATCAGTATAACTGGGTACAACTACAGTAAAGCAGTTTAACAAATTAGTAAACTAAGAACCTTTAAGCAGTGTAATAAACAGGGGTGTAATTAGGGGGTTTCTCCTGGGATTCCGGAAACCCCCTCTGAATTTTAACTTGTGGGTTTCCAGTTAGTTTGGCAGCACAAATGTATAGAATAAAATAAATGGGAACAGGGCAGGATCAGTGTATTAAGAAACCTACATCAATTCCTTTACAAAAATGTCTGTATAAGGAGAACAAGGCCTAAGGATAAAGATCGAGATACTCTAATAGAGCAGCCAGAGATGTATTCTAATAGCTATTCTAATAGAACGTTCATTAGAGAATGCAATTTTAAAATGAGTATTGATATCAGACTAATTTAAATAAGTTAGCAGCTAAGTTTTTTAATTTAAACTGATATTTTTTTGGGTCACTACAATATCTGACCAGCCAATTGACATTTGTGGGTACCAAAAAACTTTTGCTAGGCTCTAATTAGAAACACAGCGCATGTGTCAGTGTGTCCCCTGGATTCAACCGCGTTCTTCAGCAAAATACAAGAGTGGAACAGCACAGCTCATTGCAGTCATACTATGTTTTGACTGAGAACATAATTTACATTAGCTACAGTTGTGCTTAGTGGTGGAAATATTTAGCTTGATTGTTTTTACTAAAGAAAAAATTGGTCCTCCCGGCTGTGCTTACTGTGAAGTGTGTTAAACACCTCTAAAATAAACACTGTTTTAGATGGTAAAGCTTCTGCAACTGCTTAATAAGGCAACAATCTTTCTGTATAGACCTGGAATGGTAAAATTCAATGTAGGGATGATTTTAACCATGTTAATTACACTATAATAGGCTTACATATAATAGAGCAGTAACACCTGATGTCACAGTAGTTACATAATCACTTCCAAGGGACACAAAATGTATACATATTAATAGAACACAAGTTTACTTTGTCTCAGGTTTGTTGAAATTGTATTTATAAATGTGACCACATTATCAGGAGCAAGTAAGAGAGTAGTATAAAGTAGTACATGTTAACTTGATCCATCCTGGAGATCAAAGTAACCGGCAGATTAATTTGATCCCCAGGACGGATCAAATTAACCTGCCATAGTGCAGGATAATTTGATCAGCTGTAACCTCAGTTACGGCTGATAATTAACAAAATTGCATGAGCACAAGGATTTTGACACTTTGAAAAGTACGATAGAAGCAATGTTTATATCAACAAATCAATGTACAATAGTTTATTATTGTTCATTCTTTCTTACTGAAATGTTGTTTGGTGATAATCACCTTCTCGATTAGTTGAGCCCCAAAACAGCCATTTTATCCTTGTAACTTTGGTCTGATGCCCAAATAATGTTTGTCATCGTCTTTCCCAACTTCTGTTCTATGTCTTGTGTAAGTTTTATGTGGAATGAATCACCAGAATCTGAGTTTTAGGAACCCCGCCATTGAATTTGCCCCACAGAAGTTGTGGTTATGCATTTTAACATAATTTTGTGATGTAAAAGTTATCACTCTATTTCTCAGTATGGACCCTACCCCTGATAACATATCTATCTTAGAGCTGAAAACCAGTCAGCAAATTTTCTAAAACTGCTCCTGCCCCCCTGCCTGAGGTAAAAGAACTTTCTAGATTTGCTTCTCTCAACACCCTCACTGATCTGTTGATCCCTTTAGAGAGAGCTGTCCATATGCATCATATTTACATCCCTGCCTTGACCTAGTTGTTATACCTGCAAGACCAGTCAGCAAATTTTATAAAACTGCTCCTGCACTCCTGCCTGAGGTAAAAGAACTTTCTAAATTTGTTTCTCTCAACACCCTTACGGTGCATACAGTGCTCTTTTCCAGCAAGTGGTATTATCTTTTCCAAACTGTTGACCTGTTGATCCCTTTAGAGAGAGCTGTCCATATGTATCATGTTTATCCCTACCTTGACCTAGTTGTTATACCTGCAAGGTTATGGACTCACAACACTCTGCAAAGGCTAAACTGTGCTCACTTAATCTTCAGCAGCGGCTTGACCATCTAACCAAATTACAAGAATTTGCATGTTGAGCCACCCAATTAATATTGCTCATGAGCCTGGTGCCTCCACTTTGTTGTCTGCATGCTTTACCTCTGAGAGACCACAAGTTTCATCTAATGGAAATTTTTACAATGCCCTCTGCCTGCAATGTGGCTGGGTGTCTGCTCTACTGCCAGCTTCCTATGTGTGTGTGTGTGTGTGGTGTCTCCTTTACTGTTGTACATACCTTAAGTTATTCTCGGGAAGGTTCTTATTTGTCTGCCACAATAAAATTTGTGACTATTACTCATTTGCTAAAGGATGATGCTTATGTTGAACTTGGCCTTCAACCATTGACTGGGGAGAGCCTGTCTTGTTGTAGCGCTGTTTGATTCAGCTACTGGTGGCTGTGGACCAACTGCTGCTGTTGTCCTTAAGAGGTGGGCTTCATACATTACCACCCACCAGGGGAACTTCTAGCTACAGTCACATGCTTTGCTGGCTTCAATGCCATATTGGATTTTCCTTAATGAAGTAGATATATAGCTGGCACCAGTTGTTAAGCTAGGATGGTATTTTACCAGCTTCTGATCATTTGTTGTATAAACATTAGGAATTTCTCCCTATGGTTCCTCCCTATGGTTAAGAAACACGCTTGTAGAATTATTAACAGTACCTCTAGGATTAGGAACAGCAACCCTAGGATTAGGAACAGCACCCCTGGGAATAGGAACAGCGCCCTTAAGATTAGCTTTTTTTTCTCTTTTCTCTAAGTTGTAAAAAATAAGTATTTATGTAATTTTTTTAATCAAGTAATTTTATCAAATTATAGTCAAATACATATACAAATTGTAAAGTACATAATAACTTAGCCTATAAATATTTAATTGTAAATGTAAGTTGTCTGCATACTTTTCCTGGCTGAGGGTACAAGTTGCCCCCAGACCATAAGCCCTCATTAAAAAGCAATAAAAATGGGGGGTAGAGGAGGAATGACAATGATTAGGAAAAAGTACTTCTGTATAGGATTATGAATAGCACTTCTAGGATTAGGAAGAGCACTCCTATAGGTTTAATATTAAGTGTTAGAGTCAGATTTAGCCTTGGTTTATTCTTCACCTTTGTTACTATATAATATATAGAGGTTTCTTCATTTCACTTTTATAAGGTAGAAACTACGGGAGATGGGTAGCTAGCAGCACTGTGGTACAGTGGTCATGCATGACAACGAACTTAAGGGTTCGAATCCCCAATACATAGATTTTTTTCATTCAGTGTCTGTTCATTACCCTTTCAGTGACATGCTTTTTGTCAATGTTCTTTCAATTAACATTCCTTCTGCTGGCTTTATGGCCTCTACCTTTCCTTAATGCACTCGGCTGTTTTGTGTTTCCGCTCTTCTATTTACCTGGCTGTGCACAAGGGGCATCTCCATTCTTGGTTTGGACCAGCCATTTTTATCTTTGTTTGTAGCTAATATATAACATTAGTATTAATTGTAATAGATAGAGAAAGCTTGGGATAGTTACTTGTTATTATCAAGACACACGATATGTGGCGTGCAGCCCAAGAAGCTGGCGCGCCACACCGTAAGTATATTAAAACAAAATTTTGCTTGTTCGTATCTCAGAAATGGCTGGAGCAATTTCTTCAAATTTGGTATGTAGACTCCCCTAACTGGCTGACACTTCTCTAGTAAATTTGGTTCCAATCGGATAAGGGATCACAGAGCTACATAGACGTGAAAATTGCATTTTCTTTCTTCCTGTTAATATACTTACGGTATTTCTTTGTTTTCTTCTTCATTTCGCATACTTCACAAAATCCGCCATAAAACACGAATACATGCTCCAAACGAGCTGAAATTTGGCACACTTAAAGGGCTCATTAAGGTGGATCTCAGTACCAACTTTGGTAGGAATCCGATGAACATTCACAGAGTTATGACCGATTATTTGCGTAAAATAAGGTCGAAGGCACCATCTTAAGTGTCACCACTATCTAGTATCCACTGACATATATCGTTATTCCTTTTTCATCCCCCAATGGAACAATCTCCCTATTGGCAATATCACTGGCTTGACTCTTGAACAATTTAAAGAATCTCTATTTATAGTAATAATAATAATTAACTTTACAGTGTACATATACCTACATACATACAAGTTGCAGATGTTGGTATGATAGAATTGGGACATATGGCAACACACTGATGGTCCACTGACATCCTGTGTCAGTGGCCGGAAGCTAAATTGTAGAGTGATTAGCTACAAAGTTTACTTACTAGTCTAAGATTACTTAAAAGGGGGGGAAATTAACAGTTAAAGGGAGTTGAAGTTAGGTTGGTGAGGGATCTTTGAACACTTTGAGCATGGACATAGAAATGAAAAAGAGCATGTGTTGTTGGAGGTGAAATTGGCAGTGAAATGATTCCACAGATAATCTAAAAGTTTGGCCTTTATCTTGAGTGGGTTGTCCTGGTAGTTGATAACGGGAAGGGCATTCCAGATGCAAGGAAGCCGGTTAAAATAAAAGTTACTAGTGGAATTGTCAGGTGATCTTGTTTGGAGTAGCTTGTTTCCAGAAGCTAGACGTGTGTGACCAGTTGCAAATTTAATGAAACTATTGATGTCAAATCCATTGTGGGGGTTGTGGAGATTTTTAAGAAAGAACATCACATCATTTACATCAAGAATGTACATCAGGGGTAGCATATGGAGATTAATAAGACGAGACTTGTAGTCAGTAGAGTAATCATTTAGAATGTATTTAGTTGCACGCCTCTGAACATGTTCGAGTTGCTGAATGTGCTTAATTAGGTGGGGTTTCCAGATGACCGAGCAGTAGAAAAACTGGGATCTAACAAGAGAGGTATATAGTCGAGATTTGGCTTGGACATAATTTTGTAGGGAGAAAGATCTTCTTAGAAGTCCAAGTACCTGATAGGATTTGGAGATAATGTGGTTATATAGTGAGCATCCCATGACAGGTCGCTTGATAACATAATTCCTAGATCTTTGTATGTATCAACACAAGAAATCTGGGAGGTGCCGATATTGTAAGATGTTGGAGATTTCCTTTTAAAAGATAGCAGAAAGATTTTTGATAGACCGAATAGAAGATTCCAGTGGGTACGCCAAAAGTTTAAATTATTTAAGTCTTCTTGAAGTTTAAGTGAATCTAGTGGTGAGGAGATAGTTTTGATGCATTTGGTGTCGTCTGCAAATAGAAACAATAGACAAAATTTAATGATGTCCGGAATATCATTAACATATATGAGAAATAGAAGTGGGCCAAGTATACTTCCCTGTGGGATTCCGGATAGAACTGGGAGAAGGTGAGACAAAGAGTTGTTAATCTTCACACACTGATAACGATTAAGTAGGTATGATTCAAACCATGACCAAAGCTTGCCAGAAATTCCAAGTGATCGAAGTTTGAATAACAGTTCCTTGTGGGGGACACTGTCAAAAGCCTTTTTGAAGTCAAGATAGACTACATCAGTTTGGTCATTAGTACTATGTATGGTGTTCAACATGAGAAGCAACTGTTGCACTGTGGATCGATTTTTTAAGAAGCCAAATTGCTGAGGTGAGAGAAAACTTGAAATGTAAGAAATGGTTTTGTTGTAAACTAGTTGTTCTAATACCTTAGATGTTATACAGAGTAGAGAAATTGGATGATAGTTAGTAACTTGAGTCTTGTCACCAGATTTATGTACAGGAACAATCGTGTGTATGCGCCATTCATAAGGTATGGAGCAACTATTTAAACTGATTGTAAACAAATGGTGCAATGGCTTAGCAAGAATGTTAGCATATTGTTTGAGAATCCTTGGGCCAATACCATCAATACCAGTGGCATTGTCAGTATGGAGTGAGACGAGTGCTTCATATACTTCCTGTTCAGATATTTGGATTGATACTAAATGACATCTGACAGATGGGTCAATTTTGTCAGGGTAGGGTGGGAGTATGAAGTCTGAGGAGGTAAACACAGAGAAGAAATATTCATTAAAAAGAGAGGCTTTATCAGCACTGTCAGTGGCAGGAGCACCGTTGTAAAGGACAGAGGATGGTATAGAGCTGGATTTTTTGACACTTCTTATATATTTGTAGACCATGGAGTTATTATTTGGTGCAAAGTTAATTATTAACTTTCTTTCAAACTCTGACCTGGCTTTATGGATTTCATCAGACAGTGACTGTTCAGCAGTGTGTAAACGATTCCTGATACTGGAGGAGGGAGATCTGCGAAGTCTTTGTTTAAGAGACCTGATACAGTTAATCTGATGTCTGATTGCTGGAGTGAAATATTTGGGCTGATGAGTAGAATTGAGCTTAATCTTTGGAATAAATTTTGCCATGGCATTGCATAAGGAGGATTTTATATATAACCAGATAAATTCAACATTGTTAGACTGGAAACAACTAGAAAAATCAATATTGCACAGAAAGTTAGTCAGGCCATCGTAGTCTAGTCAAAAATGTAGATTGGTTCAGAGGTGATACTGTGCTGGGTAGTTGATAGCTGGAATTTGAAGCTGATTAAGTAATGGTCAGACTTTGTTACCGGATTTAGATCATAAGATATAACAATGTCTGTGACTGAGTCGGGTGAATTAGTGAAGATTAAGTCAAGGGTATTGCCATGAATATGGGTTGGACTGTCAATAACTTGAGAGAAATCATATTGGAATGAAAGATCACATAAGCTTGAAGAAAAATTGCAGTTACTAGACAGAGTGGCCCAATCAATGTCTGGGGAGTTGAAGTCACCAAGTATATAGGTCTTTACTAAGGATTGCATTGTAGTCTCTAAATAGGACAAGAGATCCTGCTTGTATACTTCAGAGCAGTTAGGTGGGTTATAAATAAGACACAGGTTAATAGGTTCATACAACATTAGCTGGACAGTAAGGGCTTCAACTTCATCAGGGATGCTAATAATTCTACTGGGGATCGTCTGTTTAATTGCTATCAGTATACCTCCACCTCTGGTTTTACAATCATGACGGTAGATTGAGAAGGAAGGGGGTAAAATTTCATTGTCGTAGATAAAATTTGACAACCAGGTTTCGGTGATTGCAATAATTTGAAAATCATGCGAGAGGACAAAGCTTGACAGATTAGTTAACTTGTTTACTAGACTACGTGCGTTCCACAAACAGGCACTGAAGTCTAGTCAATTTGACTCTTCCATAAGGGATGGAGTGGAGACTGAGGAGTTGGTGGAAGCATTTGGGGCATTGGATGTGGCAGTGTTTGAAACATTGGTCACAGGTTGGAGGCTTGCAGATAGTAAGCAGAGTTGAGAGTTTTGCACTGCTGCATAGAGCTTATGATTGATGTACAGACCATTCCCACGAATTTTGATGTGCTTGCTCTCGGTGCCACTATCAATGAGGCCTCGTCTCTCTTTTAGTAGGATACTTTCGATTTTACGCTCCTCAGCTGACATATCAGGTTTGATTGCTATACCAGATGACAAAGAACTTTTACATGATAGAACAAGGGTAGCTTCAAAGGCTCTCAGGAATTTGACAAGAATGGGGCGGGGGCGAGTATTGCTTTGATCATATTTTCCGAGTCTGTGGAAGTCCTTCATTGATTCAGGTGTAATAGATAGCTTGAGGTCAGAGAAAACTTTCATCAAACAGTCAAGGTCATGCTTCGTCCGGTCGTGCTTACTAGTGTTTGCTGGTGATTCCTTTAGGCCATAAACAACAACATTGAATTTCTTGTCAAGTGATGAAGCTGGTTTAGGGATAGATAGTTGATTATTATTTTTAAAGGTTGCAGCAGGGTTGGCGGCAGCATTTTTGGTTGGTGCAATTGGTCGGCTTGGCTTGAGGACTTGGTTGGACCGTTCAGTACCAGAAGTCACCTTAGCTTCAACATTTTCTAGTCTCTTCACAAATGAAGTTTGTTTACGAAGGTTGTCTTCAATCTTGGCAATTTTAGCTTCCAAAGCATTTTGTTTGTCTTGCATTTTGTTAAAAAATTTTAGAGCTCCAGTGACTTTCGGTCGACAAGTGGTACAGAAGAACATGATATTGGGCGACGAGTCGCTGAGGATGTCATACGCTTCGTCAGAGATGCCAGCACATCGACTGTGTTCCCAATGGTAGCAAAATTCATATAGCAAACCGTTATCTTCAGTCGATTGGTCACAAGAAATACACGACTCGGTTTCCGCCTGAGTGACCCCTTCTTTAGTTTTCTTGGTTGGTGGAGTGGAAATACCAGTCGATCTGTCACGTTTCTTCGGCATTATGGCCGAGTTTGACACGAAGGTAGAGAGGATAGATGAAGGGAATCGAGAGAATTAGAAGGATTTACTTTACTATTAAATTTATAATTGTGTATTTGTACATTAGCGTGTTACCCTTGCAGGGCTTTGCTAATTATAACTAATAATAATAAAGGCCTGTCACGCCTACAGGGTAAACCTCTTGGAGGACTGAGATTAAAATTGATATGTAGATGGAGTAATCATCATAGGAGTGTCTTTTTGTGGTTTGAAAGGAATCGAGGTAAAGACCATGGAGATATGACAAAAAACCCAACCTGTGTCACAATCACACAGTCAATTTTTACAAATAAAAAAACTATTAGTTTTCACGCCTACCAGGCAAACCGCTTAGAGCAATGAGCTGAAAATCCGTATATAGCTGGAATAATCATCATAGAAAGTCCTTGCAGTAGTACAGAAGAATCGGATTACAAACCACTGAGTTATGATTCGAAAGGCAACTACATGTAGAGATACTCTAATAGAACAGTCACCCTAATAGAGCATTCAGCTATGTTTATAACTTACTCCATTATAGAATTATATTACATTGCAAGTTATTCTATAGGGAATTCAGCTACAAACAGTTAATCTGATAGACAATTCAGCTACATACAAGTCACCCTGTAGAGAGTTCACCTAGAAACAAGTCACCCTGTAGAGAGATCAGCTAGAAGCAGTCAATGATGAATATGTGCATCTAAAGTTTACCAATGGCTACTAGATTCACTGCTAGCATCAGGCTGGATGCCATGCACTATATAAATAACATCAGAAACTCACATCAGAGTCCACCTATCCAATAATACACCATGACACTAGTCTTCACCCCAATGACACAACCACACAACCGATTGATAAACTCCCTGCCATTATTAGTATTTTGGTCACGCGACTATCAAATACAATAATAAATTTGCATGTGGCTCTAAAATTACCATGCGGGAGAGTGATAGGAAACAAGGAGTCTACATATGCTGGCATGGCACTCTAGCCTATTATGCTTTTTATTATGCTGGCATATTTGATGCAGGCCTATTTAAAGAACATTTTAGTGATGTTAGTTTGTACATAAGTAATTACTGTATATGTGTGTGTGTGTTTGTATGATATGTACGTTTGGTTGTGTGCAGGGCGTAGCTGCAAACAGCTTCGGCTGATACTGCCTCCCTGTTAAAATAGCAACCAAAAAAATACTGATTGATAAGAGGATTGACAAGTAGTGTACGATTCTACCATAGATAATAGACACCCCTTATTATGTCTACTATCTATGATTCTAGCTACACGGTTATGGCGTTGTTTTGAATGCGCCAGCGTATAGCTACGGTGCGATAAGAAGCAACTGTGTTCCATTGTCTGAATATCACCGGGTCTGTGTACTGAACCAGCACGGGCAATTTTTTTTTTGTACAAGGTTTACCAACTTTAACTAATAAAAAAAAACTTGAACAAAAAAGGTCAAAAAAAAGCTTGGGTTAAAGCGGATCCCCAACCCACACCCCCACACTTGAGTCATGGTGCATAACCACTGAACCATTGTTGCCAGCTACCACATACTGTACTATGTTTTCTACCTTATAAATGTGAATCATAAAGGGTATTCTATTATTAAAGAAGAAAGAACCTATATAGTATGTGTAAAGAAACCAAAGCTGAACCCTAACCCTAACACTAATAGTACTTTTTGCATCCCCTAAAGTTGAATGCTCGGGGCAACCTACTAGACAAAAAAACAAACCTCGTACAAAAAAAATTAGCCCAGCGCGGGCATGGTGGGTTTTCCCACCTGGTTGTTATCAGTATCTTATTACCGGTACAGGCCAGGGAGGTTGAACTACTTAGCAAATATCTGGAGAACAAGGTAGGAGCGGGCGTTTCCGGACAAAGTTTGCACATGCATTAGAATTTGTTCATTTCTCCTTGAGAGAAATGAACAAATTCTAAATGCTTAATGCAGAATTGTAGCTAATGAACTAGGCTATCAGTGACATAAATTGTGGGTGGTAAAGTATAGGGTGCTAGGAGAAAGAGCAGTTTAGATTTGCAGTTTGAGAAAATGCCAAAATTTATGTGGCTGGGGTTTCCGGACACCACTAAAAAAAGGCATACCTGCCATTGTCATGGGAAATGCTACACTCTATCGAGAGTGTCATGGCCCAGCAGAGACCGATAGCATTCTGTTTGTCTGGTTACTTTGTTGGTGACAGCGATTTTTAAGAAGCAGAACTGCTGCTAACCTTGCTTGGACCAAGGGTCCGCAACTCACAAATATCCTGTACAAGATTTCAAATCTTTGATTTTTTGCAAGATTTTAAGGCAAAATTTCAGATTTCAAAAGCAGTTGGAAATAACTAAATATTTTGGAAAATCGAAGGGAAAACCATCAAATGGTTAAGGTTTCTATTCAACAGCTAATTTTACAGCACATACGATAGCAATGAGTAATTCAAAGATGAAAAATCAGTTTTAATTTAAGTTTTATCAGACACGAGCCACGCCTACTTGCTATAGCTACTAAAGTAGAAATGGTTGATTTTCTTGTTACAATTCAAAACCAAAATAATCTTCTCGAAATGCTTCTGCAAAAAAAAAGCAACCTCAGTGTCCTTTCAGGGACAGGATACACCCTCTTCGACGAGCCAAATATTTAATATGAAAGCCAACTTTCATATGTGCATAATAAGGCCAGGAAAACATGATTAATTGTTTCTCATCCCCACCCGCATCCCTTTTTACCCCACCATCCCTAAGTTCATTATTGCTGTTATCAATCACGTGCACACTTATTTTGATACTAAGGAGGCTGGCTATCATTTTACAGCACAGCAAATATCATTTGCACCTCAGAAACGGTGGTAAAACATGAGTACTAGTTCTTAAAAGGCTTTGGCGTAACAGACAGCTTGATTGGGAGTATTTTATTTAACAATGAATAATGAAAAATGACCTCCTACCGGCATTTGTGGATGAGAAACAAGTAATCAAGTTTTCCTGGCCTAAACTAATCTAAACAGCTTTCATTTCTAGAATAAAGGTTATTATTATGCAAACTGAAGCTGGTTCATTACTCGAGTTGATCAAATGTACGTGTGGCATTGGAAAGGACACAAAGCGCACGCCTTCAAATCACTTTCAACCAGCTGCGGGGGCGTAACCAACAAACATATACAGAAAATAACTGGAAATGTACGGAAATTAACAACATTTTCTTAAAGATTTCACTGAGACTTCAGATTTCATCAAGATTTCAAAGAGGCTGTACGAGATTTCAAGAGAGTTGCGGACTCCTTGGCTCGGACTATGCGAGTGTCTTACAGCGCTTTCGAAGATGCAACATTTGATCTACTGCCTGGAAATGTGTATCAGTCCTTGCCTTAACACTGAAACAGCACAGTTAAGTAGTGTGGCCCAGCGGATCCTTGCTTGGGGCTTCTCCGGGATGCTGGTTGTGTTGAGGCCACTATTTGTGTTTTTCATCAGAAAATTCCAAATGTACAGTGCGGGCGGGCAGGTCATTACCATTACCCATTATTCCCAGTACTTGCCACAATATAGCTAACTATAGACTTATTTTCATACCTCTACTCTCCAGGACCTGATACTCTCTGCATAACAGACAATTTTCTAACTTAGCTTAACTCAACACAGCCAGTTTGGCAATATATCCCGTCGTCCTTCGTCACGTTATCACAGTTCCACTTGACCTGGATCAGTAAGCACCACTGCAGTCTAATCTTTCACATTTTCTTGGATACAATGCAAGGTAGCTACTGTGTGTTGTAATTTTTTGTTCAGTTATTGTGTGTGTGCTGTTGTAATTTATATGTGTATATGTATGCTATTTTTGTGTTTCCTCCTCAGTCAGGGAAGAATGGCATTGCCGACTGACTTGAGGCTAATTTAAAAATCAATCAATCAATCAATCAAACTGTGCAGCAATCTTGAAAACTGAATTGCTCATCTTTTATTTTGGTTAATCAGATGAAATAATGGTTAAATCTTAAATAATGGGGAAATACGTGCGGCATGCGGGCGCTGATGAAAAACATATTAAGCTTATAGCCAAATAGTGGCCTGATTGCGCTTGCCAGCCAGCCCGGGCCAGCCTAAGAACACGTACGTCGCAGGTAATGGGCATGGATTCCAGTTGTACTATCTCTAAATAATATATCCGTTCACTGAATAGTGTGACTGATCATTTGTGCTGCCTATGGTCACTTAGAATTACGAACGGTGCCCTCAATCTCCTGCTAGTAGTGAATGTTTTTACACAAAAATATTCTACACGCGCAAGCAAATTGTGATGTATCTCGGCAATCCTTAAAGGTATCGAAAACAAAACTTTAGTATTTTATAGTACACAAGTAGGGTACTTACGTACTTAAACCATAGCCTGATTGGTTTCTATTCCACGCTATTCCATCCTTCAGTAGCGGATTAAAAACGAAGTGTCCGGAATACCCAGCTGTCCGGAAACCCCCTTACTTACCTTATGATTATGATTAAAGTACCGGTAAAGGCACAGCCTGTATACCGGATCTGCACACAACAGTACAATTAACCATTATACAACAGTAAATTTCGAATCAAATAAGTGATTATCTAAGTTAATAAGGATTTAAAATTATTTACAGAATTTACGTTAACTACAACTGCAGGCAAAGCGTTCCAATCATTAATTAACCTATTTAAGAAATATTTTGATCGACAGCTTGAGCCATTAGGGAAGCGATCGAAACATTTAACAGGACGATTGTGAAAACCATACTTAGATGTATCTTTGCAGACTATATGCACTCACCAAAATACTCACACCGACGTATCAAACTCCAGTCCTCCTCTTTTACGTTCACGTGACCAGTTATAGCCACACCCATTTCGTAGAATCCTTTGGTGTTGTTGAAGTATGGTGTCACCGGCAATAACAGCTGCTGAAATGACGCGGTATCTAGTGATTCCTAAACCTCGAATAAAGTTTACAGAACGGACATTAGGTAAAGGGGCATTTGGAGCAGTGAATGAAGTGGAATATGACGGAAAGTTGTGTGCCGGTAGAGAGATTCCCTGTGTTCTACTTGAGTTAGCTACCAAAACAGAAGCAACCAAAATAAAGGACAATTTGTTGCGAGAATGTAATCTTTGGAGCACGTTAAAGCATCCAAACATTGTATCGTTGCACGGACTATTCTATCAGTCAAGAGAGGAGTCCAGACTACCGGTTATAGTGATGGAGAAGATGAAGGAGAGTATAACAACATTTGTAGAGAAACATGATAATATCCCCTTATTGGTCAAGTTGTCAATACTGCATGATGTTTCCACTGGTCTAAAGTACCTTCATGATCATGATCCACCAATCGTTCACGGCAACCTGTCCCCTAACAACATCCTGGTGACTCATCAACTTGAAGCAAAAATCACAGATCTTGGTGTGGCAAAAGCATTTATAACAGGGAGTAGCAGTACGATAGCTGGAGCTCCAGGAAATGCTATATTTACTCCCCGAGAGGCATTGGTTATGAGACTACATGGACCACCATTAGATGTGTTCTCCTTTGGTGGAGTCATTCTGTACATGACTAGCCGACAGTGGCCTACCCCATCAATATGGTCACACACTGATCCCAAGACAAAGAAGCCAGTATTGTCTACTGAAGTCACACGACGACAACAGTATATAGATAGAATGACTGGAAGTGATGTGGATTTGAAGCCTTTGGTTATGTCGTGTTTAGACAATGATCCACAGTTACGTCCTCAAGTAGAAGACCTGACTATGAGGATCAAGTCAATGAAGGAAGACTACAGCAAGAAGGCAACTTATGATGGAATGAATACCTTGTCATGGTTGAAACAACTGTCACTACCAGCAGAATTACAGGTTTGTTTTGTATATAATAGAGCAGCTTGTGATGTGTTTTATTCTTAGACAAAATCAATCTATGCAGAGGAGCAATCAGCTTCCGGGGAAGATGTTAAAAGACAACCAACTATTGAAACTCCTACCACCCTTAACCTATTAAATGAAGCTGTTAACATTGAATGGAAGGAGGGGACATCTGCACCAGTGGCTAGATCACAACACAGTGCAGTGGCTTACAATGGAGCAATTTACGTTGGAGGAGGCAGTAACATTGACAATGGTGAAACTAATGCAGTGTACACCATAGATGTCTACTACTCTGATGATAACCAGTGGGGAAACTCTATTGCAACTCCACATGCATTATTTGGTATGACTACCCTGTTGAACAAATTAGTTATTGTTGGAGGGAAGAAAAGAAATGGCAAAGCCACTAAAAGGGTACTTGCATTCAAAAATGGCAAATGGAAAAAGCATGCAAAGATGCCAGCACCAAGAATTATGACCACTGCAGTTAGCTATCGATCAATGATGATAGTGATGGGTGGGTGCGGCAGTGATGGTAAGACCATAATAGATACTACTGAAGTACTGGATAATGCTACCGGTCATTGGTTCAGATGTGATGATCTCCCCAAGCCACTTTGGTCCCCACAGTCAGTCATAGTAGATACCACACTTTATGTATTAGGAGGTGTCGATCAAGATCACAATGACTCTACAGCAGTTTATGCTGCTTCATTGCATACCCTATCTGATCACCAACTGAAGTGGCAATACTTCACTGATGCTCCTTGTGCTGGTTTAGCTGCCATTGATATGAACAACAAATACATGATTGTATTAGGAGGAAGAACTACTGAAAAAAAGGATGTCTTCATGTTCAACACATCTTCGACATGGATACCTATAACAACTGTTCCATTACAAGTATGCTTCTCAGCTGCAGCATGTGACAGTTGTTCAAGACTTGTAGTAACTGGAGGACTTACTGTACAGGAAGGAAAATCCACTAACAAAGTTTGGGTTAGTTCAATGATTGCTTTAGTAGTCACTGACCCATGATGTAGTAAATTTACAAAAAAATTTGGTTTTGTTGATTTTCTCTAGCAGATGAGCAAATGAAAGAATTTGAATATAGCCATGCAAATGTTACATACGCAGATATTTTATAGAGTGGTAGTGTGAGACAATTATGTTAACAAACATACATAATTATTCAGTATTTTATTTATTTATTTATTAAGGCTTTATAGCACAAGTACTGAAGGTCTGTAGGACACCTGGTCCTACAGCCTGTTTAAAGTTAGAACTATTTATCAAAGATCAAAATAAAGTGCTAAACGATGTTAAACTACTCCAACTTGTTTCAGTACTTTTTATCGTGTACTTGTTTGTTAATTTTTTTGTAAATAATTTTATTATGACTGGTGAACCCATGCATACCACATCTGAAATGGTGCCGCGAGCCCCAGTTATATTAATTATCGTCTGAAAAGTGAAGAATCCATTACGCTTTGTTGTCAGCTATGTTCAACCTGTTACACAGCATTTCGAATCAAGAACTGCACCTCTACAATCTACGAATACCAAAAGAAATAGTGTCGCGCGCCCCAATTGTATTTATTATCGTCTGAAAAGTGAAGTATCCATTACGCTTCGCTGTCGGCTATGTTCAGCCCATTACACAGCAATACCAATCAAAATAGCCACTATGAAAAATACAGACGATTTCCGTTTCAAAGGGAAGCCATCATGTGCTAGCGCAAAATCGACACCTTTCCCTGTCAGCAAAGATGAATGGGACACAAAGGAGGACACTGGTAAGTCCATGAAGAATGCATTGTACGTACCGCGGTATGCCAAAAGGCACCTGTCGGGCCGAAGCGACGTCGAACAGTAAAAAAATCAAGCCCATAGCCTTAGCCATTATCGAGTTATGCTTGTCTGAAGGCATCAGTCAGTCAGTCAGTCACTTAGTCAGTCAGTAGAAAATTCAGTTGAATAAAAATTTTTTTAAATTCTGTAGCAACTTGTTGAAAGCGTTTCGGGTCGATCTGAAAGCTTGTTTGGGCTTAGTTAGTTTTACCTAACCAATACTGCCTCATCGTCGTCAGGGAAAATTGAGGCTGGTTTTTGGATGATATTATTTTGTGGGCCACGCCTACTCCTTTGTGGTCCCTACTATACAGTTACTATCATACTGTATGATAATTTCATGGCTAATATAAATGGTCATAACTTTGAAACAAAATCACCTATTGACTTCAAATAAAAACCAAATTGTTACTTTAAGCAAGACCATTAATTTGAAAGCATGTTTCAACCATGTAAAATAATGCTTCAGAGAAAGAGGAAAAATGGATAAATTTTCAATACAAAAATGACTGTAAAGGTCACCAAAGGTCAAATCTGTAAAGGTACTATATCAAAAAATAAATGTCATAAAGTGTGCAATTTGTGTGGAATGTTTCAAAATTGCATAAAAAATTATGCATTTTTTGCATAATGCCGCACTACTAATTAATAAACAGCAGAGCCAACAAAACCTTTAAATTTTAAGCTTGTCAACATTACAAAAATGTTGTGGTATCATTGCATGCTATTTGATATGGGTTGTTTAAATTATTATGCATTACATTTTGAAAAGGTAGAACAACATCAAATGCATGAAATTTGGTAACTAGTTTTGTGTATGCATTTAAGTTTTGAACAAACTAAAAAGTTCCAGCAAATCAAGCAATAATGAAGCACCACATTATATGCAAACTATATGGCTACTACTAGTCTTCATCATTATCAGAAACACTGTCGTTGTGTATTGCTGACCCATGTTGTACTTGTGCATTGTTTGCTGTAAGTGATGCTAATTCACTTGATGTACCAACAGGATCATGATTCCACCAGGCTTTCAATTTGTTCCATGACCTCCATATTGCAAAAACCATAAAGTACAGAAATGGCAACAGCACAAGAACTAACTGTAACACCAACAGACTCTGCATGCTGCTGTAATGGCTACCTGGATTTGTGTCGCTGTAATACAGTAGATATATACTAATGAGATTGATGAGAACAATGTTTGAAACACACAAGATGGTAACATTATTGTGTCGTTGTTTCTTGTATGGTCGAACAGTTGCAGTTATAATAACAAATATCACTGAAATTACAGTATTATAGTAAAATGTTTCCTCTCTTATGGTGAAAGAAAACACAAAGATAATAGCTAATCTGTAGCAGCAAAGTAACCCAGCAAAAAATTCATAATTTGGTCTAAAGTCTGCTTGAAAACTGTCAATCAGAGATTTAACTAACAAAAATGGACTTTCCAAAAAATTCAAATCAACACCAGTTTTGTCCTTAATTATTCCTGTAAATTTTGACATCAGAGGATAGCACAGAAGACCAGCAACAGGAATAAACACAAAAACTAAAAGAACAAGAAAGGCTACAATTACATACTTTTGATGCTCATCTCCTCCCCAGTCCATATTACCTTGCAACCAAGCAACTGGCACTCCTAGTTGTGAAGCTTTTGAACCTTTAAGGTCTTCTCGTGACAACATCAGTCCTGATATTAATGTCAGTTTGGCAATCACCAGTGTCCAAACAGTAGCTAATCCTCTAACAATAGATCCTTGTCGAGTTATACTGAATTTGCATCTGGTGCAGTATATTCCTGGACGACGAGCTATTCTACCCAAACCACAAACCTGACAATACACTATTTTTGACAAGAATATAAACAACAGGAATAAAAGAAATGCATAACCTCCTGAGATGTATTTGATTAAAAGAATATCCATAGTTTTAAAATTAGGGCTAACGCAATAGGGTGGTAAAAAGTTACCGAAAAATTCCAAATTCCATATATTGGAAAGGAAACTAATGCCTTTAAGCACAGTATTGCTACGTCCTAATTGATCAATATCATCATCAGAATATATATTTAATGAATCAAACACCTGAAAATATAAGATAATTGAGCTAATAGTTCCTGAATTAAGATCAACATCAAAAAACAAAAGAACGCCAAATAATGCTGTGGAAGGGAGATATTCAGTTGCAATTAAAAATATCCAGCCATGTTTGCTGAGCCAACTTGAATAGTTAACACAGTCATAATATGGTGAATTAACTGCCACAGCAAAGCCTTCTAAACATCTCCCACAGAGTGTTCCAGTTCGATTAAAAGGTGAGCAAACAAGATCATCTAAAATTGTAATGTTAGTTATATTAGGTAGAAAATTCTGTTGTAATGTTTTCATTTTGCTACAATAGTGTCGTGGACATTGTCCAGTAACTAAATTTGTATAATTTGGAGTTGGGTGTTGTTTAGATAATTCATATCCAGCCCAATAGCCACGTTTAATTCTGGCAGCATGTCTATCATTATCGCATGACAATATACCATTCAGCTGTTGCTTGTGATTTAAAAAGGAACATTGACAAGTTTCATTAGATGCTAGATAATAACCTGGAGGACACATTCTGTCTTTGTTATCTGCAATACCTTTTTTGTTGGTAATAAACAAGTTTTGTCTAGTAGTTTCACTGTTCCCATACACACTTTTAAACCGCACCAATAAACCCTCACTCCACAACATATTATCATCAAACCTGCATTTATCAGCACCAATAATATCTTTAGAGACATTTTCCTGCAATGTAATCAAAATTCTACCACTGTTGCCAGCTGAATAGTAGTTAGACATATTAAATAAGGATACTCCATTCTTATTAGTGAAGCCAATCCATGAAAAGTTTTGCTGCTTAATGCAGTTACCATCAATCCCTTCATGGTCACAACACAATATATCTGTATTTAATTTTGTAGGTGGTATGGTATTTTCATCAAAAATTGCTAATTCTTCAACCAAGAACCTTTCGTAAATGTTGTTCACCACTAGAGCCACTTTATGTATACTATTCACCAGCAGCAAGTCATGAAGAGTCACATTTTTACAGTTACCAAAATAAAGTGTAATCCTTAATAACGGTTGCCAATTTTGGTTTATATAACTAGCAACATTACTTTTTTGAATTGATCCACATTCAATAAATTTGATGCTGGAAATTTTTACTGATTGTAAATCGTTAAAGGAAAAACCTACATCCTCTCCACAAATTATGCTTGTCTTGTCAGCACCATTACCAGTGATACTAACTGAAGGACAATTCTTAAACAAACTGCTTGTCACTGTTGAATTAAGAGTAAACTTAAACGTACCATCATGGATAGTAACATTAAGTGGACGACCATGACAGTCAGGTAAATTAGAAAACACAAAATTGAGTGAGGCACAAGAAACTTCGCTAGTCAAACATGAAACCTTGTCCATTCCAGTCTCTTCATTCACTGCAATATCAGTAGCACTCAAACATGGTAGTGTGAATAATACAATAAGAACGGTACACATATACAACTGAAGACAATCCATGTTTATAAAATCAATTCTAAAATCAAAAAAAAGTCATATTATGACACTATACATATTTAACAAGAGTCATGGCAGTCACAATATACATGACTCTTTATAGTTATCACATTATTTCCTCAGAATTTGAGACTCAACAAATGGGGTCAAAGGTATTTTGTTAAAGAGCAAGAAGTGTCTATAACAAAACTGCAGTGTTAAAGATTATCTTAATTTTACAGGGGCAAACCCACCTGTATGCTTATTAAAATTACTTGTTGTAGTAAGAGCACCATAAAATAATTGTTTAGAATGTCATATGTCTGATCAACAACTAATGAAACCCTGGACAAATTTTTCTGCATTAAAATATATCTTGTTGACTGCTTTATTAGAGTATTTAAACACCACAATTTTACACCAGGTTGATTTTCTCATTGTGTAATTCTGTAGCTGTTTCTATTAAACCACAAAAGGTTTGACTATGATGGTTAACTTGTACACAGACTGATTTTCAAGTCATTCTCATAAATCAGCTTAATACCCAGTAGGTATGACAAACACTAGTCTTTTAAATCTAAATAACTAATCATCTGTAAATTTATCAAATCTGCACCACACTTGGTACATTAATTTGCTTTATATTCTTAAAATATGCCAAATATCAAGGAAATTAAGCTGCACAGTGTTATACTGTTTTAAAGTGTGCAAGACAAACAGATAAACTTAAGCCCACAAAATGAAGAAAAACCAATCAAGCCAAACATTGTGGGCTCGTATTTCATGAATGTATTTGGTGTTTGGAGTGCCGAAAGTGGATAGAATTTACAGTATAAAATCATTCCATGGAGCTATGGATGCATCTGGTGAAAATTACATTTATTCCTGTGAACCCATGCATGCACGGATATGCAGCAATAAGAATTGTTTTCATCTGAACGTATCAATTACTGAAATAGCATTATATACACTTTGTTTTCAGCTATGTTCAGTCCATTACACAGAATTACAAATGAAGAAAACTACAAGAAGGACCTCTACAATCAATCCAGCCACAACAGAAAACTTGGATGATTCCCATTAGAAATGTAGGGAAGCCATCACACCACGGGTACGCTACCATGAATCAACAATTTGTACTATCAGCAAAGATAAATGGTACACAAAGGAGGACCTTGAGTTACGCTGGCATCAGACAATCATAGAAAATTCCATTGAATAAAAAAGGAATAATTTTTTAGCAACCTATTGGAAGCATTTTAAGTCACACTGAAGGAGTATGTGACTTATAAAATGTTACTGATACTGTTGATACAGCAATACAATGGAGTATTAATAAGCAGTGTCAAAGTCTTCAAATCCTGTTTATTGGGTTAGGTAACTCCAACCAAGGGCTACAGAACAAGTTGTTGTCAGACCTTCAGTGCTGGTCACTGTAAAGCATTAATAATAAGTTAAAGGAAGAAAATCCATCCCTCTTGAGTGTGGCACCTGACTAGACATTCACTGGCTTGCAATTCGAATCCTGGGGTTGGAGTGATTTTTTTTTCGTATCTTTGGCACATTTTCAGGACTTTATTACATTATAACAATGTTAAAAGTCTTCAAATCATGTTTATTTGGTTAGGTAACTCCAAAGGCTACAGCACAAGTTGCTGTCAGACCTTCAGTGCTGGTCACTGCAAATTAAGCCATAACTAATAATACAGTGAATTAAATGTTCACATTGAAACTCTATTGAATGCAAGGCATGGTCATGCACTCTTCATATTAGTAATATATTTTGAATAAGTCTGCAAACTTCTATGCACATTAATTTTGTTACTATAATCTTGCATGTGCATGATGTGTGTGATAACTGTAATCACTTTAGTACACTACTTTGTATGACAGGTGATATGCACTAATAAAAGGTCAATTTAGCTATGCATTGTGGGCAATAAATAACCACTCAGTGGTCATGCTGTTTCCAAGAACTTGGCAAAACAGGATATCATACTTAACCATAGAGTCACATGTCGTGATTCTAATAATAACATACTATTATTCATCAGGTATATGATCAGGACATGTGACTATATAGTAATATCTTGTATTTCCATCATATTATTCGTCATCATTCTATAAATGATAAGCCCATATCAAAACTACTCTGTACAGTTTGTCAAATCCAGCCATTCTACCAATAATTATTGTCTAATTTTTTTTCACAGAATACAAAGTTTTACCCCTTAATTCTGAAGAATTAACAATTAAAATGATGTAATATCTGCTTTATATCCCTTTTACTACCTCAGGTTAGTCAAACAAGCTGATTCAAAAAACCTTGTCATTCCTTAATTTCCTTGTCCAATACAAAATACATGCATTTTGCAGAAAATACAAAAGTACAGGCATTAGTACCCATACTTTCTACAGCACATTATGCGATGAAAGAAAACCCTTGAATTGCCCTATACAATGCCACCCGTACTGTGGTTGTAAATTAATGTTACTACAGTGTCATTTATTCATTGTTGATTAAGGCATAATGCACACCTCACACAACAGTCTATTGGAGAAATTAATTACACGGGTGGACAAACCCCAAAAGTACAACCTGTTATCCTCAACCAAATCCGAAAAACTTGGTATCATTTTATGTGTTGAAGTGCACTGATTAAGAATTCACCTGTACTGAGTCTTTAAAATTAATGGTAATTTTACAGAGAAGTATGCAAAAAACCTTGTTTTCCAGCATTTATTTACATATCTGATGATGTGTAATTCAGGCTCTTTCCATTCATCTCAGAGCAAAATCTAATGTACCACAGGACTCGCCTGACATCAAGGAATCCAAAAAACCAAACTGTGTTTCCATAAACTGAAGTATGCAGAAATTATGGTGGTTTGTTTACGAGGTGGTGTACTTTTTACTGAAAACAGGCAAAGCCTAGCAGAATCCAGTAAATTTGACATAAGCATCACTGGATGGTAGCTATATAGGTAGCCACACTAGCCAGGCAGGAGCTACACTCATAGCTATACTCCCTATGCTAGCACTACACTAAACCATGACCGTGATCAAAAGTTGGACCTCCCCCCCTTTTAAAGTCTGCCACACAGGCTTTGAATTAAAGGATACTTTTCAAGATCGTTTTTAATGTGTGTGCTTTCCCATCACATGCCATACTATAGCTATTTCCGTCCCGGTCTATATGGAGGTCATGCCAGGCCACTGAAGTCAAGCATGCCCAGTGAAGCATGAAAAACACTGAAAAACAAATTTCTTTTTTTTCTTGCTGTATAGCTGCATCAATTATTCACCTATCGATGTCAAGCCCCACCCCCCGGGGTCCCCATACACCTACTGGGGATTTGACATCTACACTTGCCCCACCCCTGGGGCTTTTGATGACGGCAGTTTGCTGGACCAAAAGTTATGTAAATAAAATCCCCTATAACACCCCCCAGTACTGGGGAATGCGACACGACATTGGTAGATGCATTAATTAGACTCGCGCGGTTTCTTCAGTATCATCGATTGACCTTATCAGACTGGTCGGCCGCTTTGAGCTGAACTTCCATAGGAAAACTGCTGTCATGTGTGGTTTTTATAGACTAGAAGCCTTAGCTATGCATTTTACTAAAAATTTTAAAGGTAGCTAGCTCAGTGACTTAGTCACCCCTCAAAAACAATAAACTTTCACACGTGACCATGGATCATTACACCTACGTATCAATATGCTTTAATGCTCACCTATATTATAGATTTGCCGTCAAGTTATCGCCACCGGGTAGATCATTAAACGACGCTGATGTTCCGCAAAGAAATTTCCGTGAGGTCCGTATACCTACCGTTCTTGCTATCACTCAAAAAAAATATATATTGTATTGTTGTTGTATTAATGCTTTACAGTGACCAGCACTGAAGGTCTGCAGCAACATGTGCTGCAGCCTTAGGATTACCTAACCTAATTTCAAGGACTTAGACTTAGTGACTTATAGCTGAAAAGGTGTAACAGAAAAGGGGCCAAAGTAAGGAAAAAAAATCCCTCCAACTCCAGGAATCGAACTGCAGGTCACCCAATGTCTAGTCGGGGCCACACTCAGTCTCCTCCAGGAGGGATGGATTTTCTTCCTTAATCCTAAAGTATTTATTGTATTAATGCTTTACAGTGACCAGCACTGAAGGTCTGCAGCAACATGTGCTGCAGCCTTAGGTAGGGTCCGCAACGTGAAATTTCGACCTCCAAGAATCAACTACCAAACCACCCACAAATGCTAGGCTAGGTACCACTTAGAAAACGCCAGATTGGTGTTATTTTTCATTAACGTCTTGTCGTGCAAATCGGCGAATATGCTTACAAATTACGAGATTTTTTGCTATATCTTCAAGTAAATGTCTTTTAAAGCTATAATATGCACTCTCAACCTTTCTTACTAACTGTACTCTAAACTAAAACCATCAGTGGCTGCATTGTCTGGAGCGATTTCCAGCCGCAGCATCGCAAAAATGAAATTTCGGACTCGAAAAAAGTTTCGATGCCACTGAAGCACACAGTAGCGATGCCAAAGTAACCCTCCCAGGTCAAAATGGTCTGGCATGGGTCCAACTACTACCACACCAAATATCATGGAATTCTAAAATTGTTTGCCATCTGGCTGAGCTCGACGGATGTCAAAAATTCGTCAAAAATGCCGATTTTATTCACTGACGGGAACCTTTGCTAGCCAGATGTGCTAGTTTACTTCTCAAAAGCTTACTAGACCCATAGCCAGTAGCTTTCACTCATAGGGTTGGTCTGGCAGCTCTTCTAGCGACCTCATAAACCAACAAATGCCGATATCCACGAATTTTGCCGATATCGACCAATTTACAATGCGTTAAAGAAATCTTGCACATCAAACGTGATGCTTTGCCTCTCTAAAGTCATGCTGCATCCTTGTTTAGTTATATTCGTCCATAGGGTGGCACTGGCGGCTCTCTTATCGAGGCCAAAATCCATCAAAATGCCCATCTCACCATTTGTCATCAGTTTTAGGAAGTTTTAACTACAAGTCAAACATGCTGGTTTGCCTCTCTAAATCTTTACTGGACCATTCAATCACCTTCGTCTGTGTAGGCACCTTTCTTCAGCCTCTTGAAAACGTCAGAGCACACCAATTGGGCGCAACCACCAATACCAGTTAATGCTTAGTTTGTTTCATTGGTTCCACGCAAAAAATGACAGGAAAACCAGCAGAAATGTAATAGAGCGAAAATGGAGTTAGTCTAGCTCTAAATATTGTACTCTACAGGTTTATACAAATGATTACCGAAATGAAAATTCCGATTATCAAAAACCACAATCGAAATTTCCATTCGTGTAGAGTTCCGAACGGTGGATATTTTAAACTAGACTAATTCCAGTTGGGTTTGTAATATTTCTGCTGGATTTTCGTGAAATCAATGAAACAAAATAAGCAGTAAGTGATGTTGATGGTTGCGCCCATTGGCGTGCTCTGACATTTTCAAGAAACTGAAGAAAGGTGCCTACACAGAAGAAGGTGATTGAAATGTCCAGTAAAGATTTAGAGAGGCAAACCAGCATGTTT